>NW_007255813.1:545494-565188 GCF_000164805.1 Carlito syrichta | reverse complement strand
AAAAAAAAAAAAAAAATGATAAGTTGGTAAGGTGAGGCAGTGGATACGTTAATTATCTGGACTGAATTTTCCACAATGTGTACATAGATCAAAACATCATATTGTACCTACTAAGCCATATATCTTTCATTTCCTGTCCTTGTCTTTATATCTTGGCCCCTTCAGTTAGCACTCTTTCCACACCTCTCTTTTAGGAACGCTTTCAAGCAGTTTTCTGGAATTTTCTGTGGTTTCTTATCACATACTATTTTCAACACCAAACCATTTCACTGACTTGTTGGGAACTTGCTCCCTTTTCTTATGCTGCCATGTGTTTTCATAGGCCCCATTTTTCATGCTTACTTTTCTCTGAACCGTGAGAGAACCACACAGGTCAAGTCCTTGTCAATGGTTAGGTATGCCGATTACCTCTGGTCCTGCTCGGTGCCAGTTGATGTTCATAGTTCCTGCTCAATTTCTCACACCTTGTGTATGTTTATCTTGGGTAGCTATGCTGGATCTTGGGCTACCTGGCTTTGTCCTGACTCTTGCTGTCCCTCTCATACAGCAATACCAGTGCGATAGAGAGACAGCTGCCTGATGTTCTCACTGGCAAAGTTGGTCAGGACTCTGGTTTCCTGAGCTGGAGGGCAAAGAGCAGGAATGTGACTTAGAGTATCTTCCTGCTTCGTTTTAAGCTGGCTTGTTTGCTGTTTGAGAAAACACCAAGCCATGGGCCTTGGGGTTATACTTATGCTAGCCTTCCAGTAATATGCAATACTGGACTAGGACACTTCGATTTTGGTGTCTTTCTATATGTTAATGGGTAACAGAAAAAAATTGCACCAGGAACTTCCTTAAAATTGACAGCTATTTTCCTTTGTTTTAAAAGAAAACTACTATCCAATTATGTTATATATGTCCTGGACACCTCCAGAAGTTTAAGAATGCCTTGCAATCAATAGATTTGGCAGTCAAAAATTTATTATTATTATTACATTATTATTATTATTATAGAGTTGGGGTCTCATTCTGTCGCCCAAGCTGGAGTGCAGGGGCATGATCATGGCTCACCATAGGCTCAACCTCCTGGGCTCAAGCGATCCTCTTCCCTTGGACTCCCAAAGCACTGGCATTACAGGCATGAGTCATCACGCCTGGCTACAAACATAATATTAATCATTTCTGCTTTTCTTTTATTATCCCAATGGTATATGACACATAGAAGGTTGTCATTCTACTGGGACACACATCTGAATTGTCTGCTGCCAGCCTGCTGCATCTGAGCAAATAGCACAGGCACTGAGTAAAGTGCACTCATATCCCTCTGTGATGCCGCTGTCCACTGCTTGCTGATGGGTATCTGGCATTCCCTGAAAATGATTTTTTTAATTGCATTTCTCTGTGCGAAAAAAATCAGCCATTAACTAAGAGAGAGAATTGTAATGATCATTGAAATGGCCTGTGACATAAAGTATGCAAAAAAAATTCATGAAGGAGATATGATCTATGAAAAAGCAGGAGCCTGCATACATATCTTTGTATGTGCAAATTTAGGCATTAAGGAAACTCTTAGAACATGCCCAGGTGAATGCCAAGGGCTTAGGGCACTGTGTTGCATAGATCAGGATCAGTTAAGTTCTTGATTAGTTCATTTGGGTAGAGGTTATGGGAGCTGTAAATATTTAGATTCTGTTCCATGCTTGAGGAACTAAGGCTTCAGAAAATTAGCTTGTGAGATGAGCAGTTTTTAACCACTACTTCTCATAATTGCTCATTTATAGAGCTCTTGCTAAACACCAGGAAAGTTCTGAGCATATTATACACCTTATATAATTTGATTCTCAAAGTAAATGTGTCATTTTTGTATTATTATCTCCAATTAGAGGTAAAGAAACAAAAGCTCAGATAAGTATCTTTCTGCAGTCACTCAGCCTGTAAGTAGCATGGTGAGAATTTGAGCTGCTCCAACCAGAATATTTCATGACCTCCCTCTGGCGTACTAGACAAGCCTCCTTACACTATGTTCCTACTTATCTATAAAAAAATATGTAATGGAGGCTCTGTTTTTCTATTTCTATTTATTTAATTTTTTATTTTTAAGTCAGGGTCTCAATTCATTACCCAGGTTGGAATGCAGTGGCACAGTCATGGCTCACCTCAGCCTCAAACTCCTTGGCTCAGACGATCCTTCTGCCTCCACCTCCTGAGTACCTGGAACTACAGTGCATACCACCACACCTGGCTAATTTTTGGATGTTTTTGTAGACACGAGGTTTCACTATGTTGCCCAGGCTGCTATCGAAGGCTGAAGTGATCCTCCTGCCTCAGCCTCCCAAAGTACTGGGATTACAGGTGTGAGCTATCACACGTGACCAGGAGCTGCATTTTACATCTGAGTCTAATAGGAGTTGAATAAAATGCAGTGCTTAAGAGTAAGGTAAAGTTGTCCGGTTAAGACTCAACTTTGCAGTGCACTTACAGAATTAACTAAGCAACAGTGATCTGGATTAAGAACTGCCCCTGCCATGCTCAGCATCAACCACAGAGCAAAGCCTGTTACGTTATCTTATTCTACTAGAGAACTGCACCCAATCATTGGCTCTCAAGAGAGATGTTTAAAATTATAGAGCTGGGAGCAAATTTAGAGTGGCCTCAGACAGAGCCGCTTCATCTTATGGATGAGAAAACTGAGGCACAGAAATATCGAGGAGCATGTCCAAGGTGTGTTAGTAAGTGTTAGATTGCTAAAGAAAGAGCTAAGACTGGAATTCAGGTCTCCTGGTTCTCAACCAGGGCCTATCCCACAATACCATATTAATAGCTATGAAAAATAACCTTTTGCTTTGTTCTCCCAGTGACATTTTCATAAAATCTGCATATTGAATTCACAATGAATTGCTTAATTCCTCTTGCAAGCAAGCTTCTACCAAGGCTATTTTCCAGTCTCACAGAAAAGTAGGAGTAGACTCATGTAAATCGAATGCACTGTTTAAAATGAGATCTTTGCAGAAGAAAAAGAAATTTCTTCTAAAGCTCTGAAAAGAAGCACACACCTGTACCGCACAGGGTGAGTCAGAGGGTGTGGTGAGAAAAGCAGAAACAGAAAACTGATAATCACTCAACAAGCCAAACAAAGCGAATGCCGCAGAATCTCCATTCTTCTTGCCCAGGGACAAAGGCTTATAAGGATCTGGTGCTTCGATGCTGGTGTTTCAACCCCTGCAAGGAGCAGAAGAACTGCATACCCTGTGCTGAGAACTTGACTTTGCACCTTGGCTGCCCTCCTCCTCCATCTGGCGGCCCTGCTCTGGATTAAGTCTAGGCTATGTCTGGACGACATCACTGCCATAACCTCGGAAATGCTCTCCCCGCCAAGTCATTGACTGTAGGCATGGATTTGTCAGATTAATGCTGATTTGTCAGGTCAAGCCAGGCAGCGAGATTTCTCTGTATCTTGCAGGCAAAGTTCAAGTTCTTCAGCTGCACTCAAGATCTGCAGTCATCCAGACCTCAGCCCAGTCGGCTAGTTTCCCATTTTCCTATCTATTCTATTCATGGGTCTCAGTGTGCCCCAAGTGATCACTATACATTCCTGCCATGACGCTGCCTGAAATTCCCATCCTTTTCTTCCCAGCTTCTCCATGTTTCTACATTCTTCCTGAACCTTCAGACCTAGCTTGGGCCCTCCATGAAACTTTCCTTGTGCATCCTAGCCCACAATGTTAATACTTTTGCTCCTGGAGCTGCCGCCCCTGGCAGTGGTAAGTGGAGACGAGTGGGATTCATAGAGCATCCCAGAAGTGGACCATGCTGGAAGTGTGTCCTTGCGGATTATCTCATTCATTCTACACCATCATTAAATCCACAATAATCCTATGTGGCAAGTGTTGATAACTTTGTGGCAAATGATAAAAACCCCCAGTCAAACTGGGTTAACATAGGAAAAAATGATTGTTTCATTTAAATGAAAAGCCTAAGGAAAGAGATGACTCCAATGATGTACCAAGAATTGGTCTTTCTTCATCTCTTGGCTCAGTTTCTACAAGGTGGTTCCTTTCTACGACTCAGAGGGAGGTTGCAGACACTTGAGGCTCTCATCTCTAACACCAGAAGCAACGAGACTTTCAGACTGCCCTACAGAGGTCTTCTTTTATCTCCCCGGTTATGGATGAGTCATTTGGCCCATCTCTGAGTCAGTCATTGTGACCGGAGGAATGGGACAAGTGATTGGCTTTACACAGCTTCCTGTGTCCTGCCCTTGACACTCCCTCAAGGCAAGGGGGAAAAGTGGTTCGGTAAAGGGAACTCGAGTTGCTGGAAAGTCAAAAACCACATGTCTTGCCAGAGTCCATGAAACATTTTGACAGTGAAAGAATTCCTGCTCACTAAAAATTAAGTGAGTCCTGCTTGCTTAGACAGAGGATATCTTTAATAAGTTTGCAAGAGAGATAATCAACTGGAGACTGATCTCCAGCAAGTATTTTCCAGAGTTGTCTTTGTTTGAACCAGACCATGAAACATGAACTCCGTTTCCAATCAGCTCAAAAAGCACTGTCTAAATACCTCTAAAATAATATTATATTTCATTGTTAGAACTAGTGCAAAAAATGGACTTAGAATTTGGTCATTTTCCTCAAAAAAATATCTGACTGGCAATCAGAGCAGACTCTTTTTTATTAGTTCCAATCTACTTCAATAAAGTGGAGCAGAGTTCCTGCTGAGAGTGAGTTTTCATGTAGAGTTTGGCTACTTAGTACCAGGTGTCTGTAAAGCAAATTTGCAGACTTCAGGCTTTGATGGTGACTCTCGCCATGAGATGGCAGTTCTTCCTTTCCTTGTGTGTGCTTTAGCTTCCAACTCACTCAGTATTTTTTGTAGTTCTTAAGTCAAGGTGTATTTCTCATCTCTGCTTTGCAAATTGCCCTTCAAAATCAGTAGTAAATTGACCGATACAAGAAAGCATACAAATTCCTTCACATGCTTGTGGTCCAGTAGATTCACTAAGGTTCCTTATAAAATATTACATAAATGCAAAAGAAGTATTCTGTATCATAACTGTAACACAAATAGCATGGTGTCCAGCACTGAACTAAGCCCTGTATATGAACTCATCTTATTCTACAGGTGCTCTCTGAGGTATAGACTTAACTCAGCTCCACCTAACAGGTGAAGGAACTGAGGTTTGGAAAAATTGTCAGTCACCAAAGACCACCAAGCCAAGATTCAAACCCAGACTGTCTGCCTCCTGGCTCCCTAACAGATATTCTAAAAAATGTGTTATGACATCTAAGCAACCTTTTGCAATAGTGAATATACACTGGAACAATTACATCAATAGAATAGGAAAGATAATAGGGAAGAAAGAAGCACTTTGTTCATGCACAGGCACGGTGAGGCATATTTCCCCTCATCTCAGGAGAAATATGGTACTTCGTGCTTTTAGACTGAGTTCGTTGCAGATATTTTGTTAGGTGCATGCAAGGGTATCACAGTCTCAAAGTGGGAAGTTTGTGGAAGGTTGGCTTCTTTCCAGACTTTGCCCTCTGTGGTCCATGCAGTGAGTGCCTAATCTCTCCTTTTCTCTCCTCTCCTGCCCCAGCACTGAGGAAGTGAAATCTGCAGATGCTGGCTTAGGAGGCAAGAATGTTTCTCTCTTGCCTTAAGTGGCCACTGCTTTTTCTCCCTGTACCTCTCCCCCCACCAGCAGTCCCAAATTCAGACCACCAAGTGGATAGGGCATGGGTAATAATGACCAGGAAGCTGGCCACAGCTGGGTCTGCTTTTCATGTCATTGAGAAACAAGGCAGTATCAGAAAGGATCCTAAAGATCATCTGAGAGACCCTCTTGCTCAGCACAGGAAACCTCCCTCCCCCAACTTCCTAACAGGTCATTGTTACCTTGAACTGCATCCTCTCATTGACAGACAGCTCACGATCTTGGAGAATTAACTTTGAGCAGAAAAAGTTCTCATGTCCCATGAATAGCTCCTGCCTTAGAATTATCAGAGTGTAAAACCACAAGGACAGTTACTGCCCCTTATACTCCAGACCTGTTAGTGACCCCAGGCTGTGTTCTTACTAATCCTACCAATACAACACAGGGATAAGTTATCTTGGACAGTTAAAAGGTAACTGGGTGTGGTTTGTTTATCACTGGCATTCACAGGCAGGGCAGTTGGGTACATTAGCCTACTCTGTGGATATAACCTTCTAAGCCTGCTGGTTTGCAAAGAAAAAGTATTTTCTCTTTTGGCTTCTTAACATGTGACACAAAAATAAAATCCTCCTTTTTTTTTTTTTTTTTTACGTGGGATATTAACTTAGTTCCCCTTTCCTTCTGCCAGTCTCACCCTTATCCTGTCCTTCTCTGGCCATTACTCTTTCTTCTCAGGGATTCTTCCTTTTTGCTTCTTTCCCTCTCCTTGTCTCTCTTTCCATGGACTAGAGTCCATACTAATCCTACAGATCTAGATGGAATGTGTGCATTGGTGACAGAATAATGGCAGTTCCAATAATTCATCTCTAAATGGTAGGGCTTAACTCAGTAGGAGTGGACTCCACAGGCTGGATCACCAACACTTAATAAGCATTGAGGAGATGGAATGATGGGAAATACCAGGATGATTTCAGATGGTCCATGAGGGATGCCCCAAATTAGTGCCACCTAGTGGTTTCCTCGAGTAAGGTCTGCAGTTCTGGTTATCAATGGCAGCAAGGGGAAGGTGATGTTTTGTATTATAAATGCATTGTTCTCCCAGCGTGCAGCAAGCACCGTGCACTGCAAGATGCTTTGCCATTGCACATATTTAATACTCACATATTATAATCTCTCTGAGTGAGGTACCGAGGGACAAGTAACATGTGGGGCTGGGATTCTAACCCTCACTTGTCTAACTCCCAAGCTAGTCCTCTTTTCACAACACAAACCAAGGAAACTGCAGAGCTGCAGAGATGCAATTTGTATAATTTGAACACCAAAATTTAGTAGGAGTAATATTTACTTTTCATGACTTTGAGTAGACACTAAAATGTTCAGAAATGGTATATGAGGAAGATTTTACAAATTTAAAGTTAGACAGTAACACAAGTGCTAGATAAATGACTTTCTATATCCATAGTTAAAATCGACAGAATCTATAAGATCCACTTCTGTTTATATAAATACAATATCTCCCTAATTCTTTAATTTTCAAGTGAGAAGAGCATTGACATTTCTGCTCCCCAAACTGAGTTAAGCTCTTTTATTCATCAGCAGTGAAAAGAAAATACCACCTCTACCATTGTGGTTTTTGAGACTATTAAGTGCAATTAAATGTCAACATTTACCATAAGATAAGCAACCCACCCTAAAAAAGATAGGCTGCTTTTGATGAAATAGCATTGAAGTTTATTAAATTTAAACAGTAGAAGTTTCTTGTGTAAAATCCATACAAAACTAGAGAAGTAGAAAACCTGTGAAGAGCCTTACTTGGATGTGCTGCTGGAGTCCAGTGGACTTTGAACTAAACGTAAGATTCATTTGTCCCATAGGACTGGCCTGGGTATAAGAAAGAGGTTGAGAATGGACACTATAAACTGTCTAGTTTCCATCATGATCTGTCAAGAGTTTTTGCCTCAAGGGCTTCTCTGTGGCCAGGAGAAGACATGGACTTCTATGCCACTGCTGATCACATCCTGGGAGACAGCAGAAAAGGTTTTTTCTCCCATCCAGAATCACAGCAGCCCTGCTGGGCCTCCAGTACATACATATATACGACTGTCTTCTTTCCCTCTATAGGGAGAAGAGATGTCTTCCTCACTATACTTGTGTTACTAGCATGAAGCTCCAGGGCCCAGCACTTGTCTTTACTTGGAAAGGAGATTCATCTACTGGTTCTTGTAGAAGGACTTCATTAGAGCTCTGGTTTTGTGGGACTCCCTACCTGAGTAAAAAGAAGCGTTACTTCTCTTCTACCAAAGTAGAAAACACTTTGGTGTGTAATGAAATGGAGGTTACTAGGTAACTTCCTTTCTCTAAAGCTCAATGAAATTCAATTCTGATTTAATGATGGTCCCATAATACCTCACTTTGAATTAGCTGTGACACTTGAGATGAAGTTTTCTATTTTTTTCACTAGGGTATCAGAGAGAGAGAGAAGCAGAGAGAAAAACTAAGATGATAATTCAGCTGACTCATGAGGTTCCCCTGAAAAAATGTCTTTGGTAGGGACAAGCATAAAGAGAATGTCTTGCACCTCCCCAGTCCTCTAGGTCATGATTGCTAAGTGTTGGTGTTGAAAAGTCATTGAGATGGAGTCATCTATCTGGAAACCTGGGCCATCAGCAGCTGATTGGGAGGTCTTTGAGCAACTCTTGGGGGGAACCCTCCACGCAAGGAAATGGCAGAGAGAGAAATAGAAGTGGAGAAGGAATAGAGAAAGGTGAGTGAGATGGGGAAAATGGAGAGGGATAGAGGTGAGAGAAGGGTAGACTGAAGAAGAAAAGGAAGGCAAACAGCAGAGAACAAAAAAAGGGAGCTATGTAAGAGAAAGTGAGGACGGAAAAGAGAGCAGAAAGATTGCTAAGAAAGAAGATGAAATGCAAAGAAGCAAAGAGGACCAAGAAGCCCATGGCACCCATCTTTCCAGCAGTCTCCCTGAACACACATGAAGAAGAAGAGAGTCTCCCTGAGCAAACTTGCAGCATCCACCAGCAGGGCCCCAATGTCCTAGTTGCATAGTAATGAAGTCAGGGTGGCTGGGTGTCTCTGTGCTTTGCACACTGGGCTGGTCTCTGATTTCGTGGCCTGATTGGCCAAGCTTGATCACTGGGGGACACTGGGATAAGGTATGTTGCCTGGCACCTGCTGCCCTGGCCTTCCCTTAATCTATCTGTATCTGGCATGCCCTTGCAGGCTATAGGTGGAACATTCTGTGGAAAGACAATAAGAAATCCCATGGGAAGGCAGAGCGGGACTTGGGTTTCCAGCTAAACTGTCAGTGTCGTGAGAACCTCCGTGGGAGTGTTGGATGGCTAGCCCTTGGGAGATCAGCAAAGAGGGAGAAATACAATTGTGAGGCTGAACCAAAGAGAAACTTCTGGGCTTTGCTGTCTCTATTTTCTTTCAATCTTGTAAGAACTCTTTTCCTTTTTCATTTGCCTTGTTAAAATTGAGGACAGATGCTGCTCTGTGGTGATTTATTTGGAAACAAGAACTTTTTTCTTCCCTCTCCCCCAACAATTTACAAGAATGGTTGGCTCAAGTCTTTTATGTCTAACAGAAATACAAAGGTGACTGTGAATCAGAGAAAACAAGACATTAAAAAAGAGAAAGAGAGAGATTCTTTCAAGGGTCAGAAGACACAGAGTATCTACATTTCAGGAACCAGCTTTAGCCACATAGAAAATAAAGCAATAATAGAGAGGAATGAATTTTTTCTGCACCTCTGCCTCTTTTGTGCAATAAATCCCAAGCAACTTTCTCATCAGAATCCTAAAATTTCCAAGCCAGAAAGGTCCTCAGGGATCATCTATTCATTTCAAGCTTTTCATTTTCAGGATACAAAAAAATGAGGCCAGTGAGTTAAATCCCTTGCCCCAGACTGGACAGCCTTTCCATGATGCTGGCAACTCAGTGGGACACTCCTTGAGTTGCAGGGACCGAGACAGCTGAATGGGCCAGTGTGGCAGTGACAATGGGGTAGAATTCTTACGGAGACCACTTTCTGCATTTTGATACAGGAACAGGAAAGAAGGGAGGTTGTGGTCTATTCACATAGGCTTTTCTATTTAGCAACAGAGCATTATGGAAATCTGCCTGCACTTTTTAATTCAGCCATATTATTTTACCCAACACCGTATCAAGTGCCAATGGAGGTTCAAAAAGGAAGGAGGAGGCAGCCAGGATTTGTGGATCCCTCTGTGGCAAAAAAAGACACAAGCACCACTTTCTCCATCATTGATCTTGGGGAAATCACCTAGCATTTCTGGCCTCAATTTCCTCATGTGCAAATTGAGCCCTTTGGAATTCCTTTTGGGGTAATACTTCTGAAAACTGTCATTAACCCAGGACATGGCATTATAATTGCTACATAAATATTAAATGTTTCATCTTGGTGTCAGTTACTTTTTTTTTTTTTTTAAGTCAGGGTCTTACCCTGTCGCCCAGTCTGGAGTACAGTAGCACATTCCTGGCTACCGCAGCCTCGACCTGCTGGGCTCAGGCAATCCTTCCACCTCACCCTTCCGAGTAGCTGGAACTACAGGCACACACCACCACACCTGGATAATTTTTTGATTATTGTAGAGACAAGGTCTTGCCAAGTTGCCCAGGTTGACCTGGAACCCCTGGGCTCAGGCAATCCTTTCTCACCTCTGCCTCCCAAAGTGCTGGGATTACAGGCATGAGCCAATGCTCCCAGCCGGTGCCAGTTACTTTTAATAGACTATATTGTAAGGCCTGTTTTTTGTTTTTTTTTTTTATTGCCCATGATCAAGAAATGTCTGTTGAATGGGTTTTAAAATTCCTAAGGCCAAGTCATTCCAAATTGTTTGTTTTTAGTGACCTTGAATAGAACTAGTACTCTGCTTTTAGTGTTTTCTCTCAGACAAATTTGGCATATAACAAAATTATAAAATGGGAAGAAGATAGAGGTCAGTCAGGCTCCACTGGCTTCTATCGCACCAGTAGTAAAAGTCAAAGTCATGACAATGGCCTCTAAGGCCACAGAGGAGCCACAGTGCCCCCACCCTGACCTCATCTCCCAATGCTGCTCTTCCCTCCACTCACACTGCTCCTTGCTCTTCCTTGAGCACTGCATTCTGGCTTCCACCCCAGGGCCTTTGCACTTGCTGTTCCCTCTGCCAGGAATTATATTTCCCCATTTGCTCTTGTCACTCATCTTCTCATGTTACCATCGATTCCCCTTTGCCGTGTAATGTAACACAGTCACGGGTCCTAGCAACTGAAATGTAAACTACCATACCCAGCAGTCCTAATGTTTCCTGTGAATTTCAGATTTATTTTATTTTTTGACTTATTATTTTTATTGTAAAGATATGGGGTGCAATTCAAGGTTAGGTACATAAGTGGTCATCATACGGATATAGTTTGGGGTCCCTTATTGATATTATGTGCTCCCCTAATTTCTGATTTAAAATGGTTCCTTCTAACCCCTGCAGTATCCTGGTAAATGTGATTATAGAGGTTCTTGAGGAGAAGACAGAGAAAGCAATGTGATGAAGAAAGTAGGGACAGGGAAAGGTAATGTGACCGTGGAATAAACCACAGCACGACCATTGGCAGGAAAAGTTTTGAAGACAGAGGAAGAGGCCACAGGCCAAGGAATGCAGGTGGCCTCCAGCAGCTGGAAAAGAAAAGGTGACACATTCTCCCCTAAGCTGCCAGAAGGAATAGAGCCCTGCTAACGCCTTGATTTTAGATCTCTGACCTCCAGAAATGTAAGAAAATTAATTCATGGTGGAAGACAACATGGCACCACTTCTCTCTGATTCTTTTTTCATCATCTTCTCTCTGTCTCTCATCACAGCTGGGAATGGTTCTCTGCTTTTAAGGAAGGACTCATGTGATTAGATTGGGCTCACCAAATAACCCATAATAAGATCCCCATTTTAAAGTCATCTGATTAGCTACCTTAATTTCATCCTCAGACTCAACTCTCCTTTGCCATGCAATGTAACATATTCGTGGGTCTTGGTAACTGGAAACATCTCTAGGGGTCATTGTTACTACCATACCCAGCAATCCCAAGTACATGCTATTTACCCAAGCAAAAGGAAAGTTTATGTTCAAAAGAAAGCATATCTGTGAATGAGTTTCTTTATGTGTTTCTTTATGTGTTATTTTGTTAAAAACTGGAAACAACCCAAATGTGCATCTATTGGTGAATAGATTTTTGAAAAAACTATGATACGTGGAATGCTACTTAGCTCAAACGAATGAATTATGGATACCTGCAACAACGTGGTTGACTCTCAGAAGCATTAAGCTGACTGAAAGAAACCAAACTCAAAAGTCTATGTAATGTATGATTTCATTTACATGATATTCTGAAAAAGATAAGACCGCAAATAGATCAGGGATTGGGGTGAGGAGAGTGACTGCAAAGGGGCTTGAGGAAACATCAATGGATCATGGCAATATTCTGTCTTGGCTGTGGTGATGGGTTCATAACTCTATGAGTTTGTCAAAACCCATAGCAGAAAGGGTAAGTTTTATTGTATGATTTTTAAAAAGGGGGCAGTTGTAGGAGAGAAGGAAATTATGGCTGAAATGTGTTACTTTGTATGATGCATTTCTGTCTTACCCCAGGATTAAAGTGTGTTGTCCTAGAGAGGGACACACCAGGCTGTTTTCTCACTCGTGTGTAGCAAGCAGATGTAGTCAGGGCTGCATTGTGACTTTCTTGGGACAGTTGTAAAAGATTATATTTTATGACTTTGTGGGTAGAACTTTTTAATTTCTTTTTAAAATTCTATATTTCATTTCAAATTTTTCTTCTGATTTTTAAATAAATTAAAATGATTTTTTTAAGGCTCCTAAAAGTATCATAAACTCTAGACACTTTGCCTAGTGGAAAACTTGGCCCTGGGTGTGACCCAAGCCAACTGGAAAAGAAAATCAGGGTAATCATTTCCTACACATGAGTGACCAGGAGTAGGAATTATGCATTCAGTTTCTAGCGCTGTCATTGATTTTCCAATAGTTTCAAATCAGTTAACTGACCTCTCTGGGTCTCGGTTACCCAATGTGTGAAAAAGGAATAAAAATTCAATGCTCATTTAAAACCTGTTCTTAGGATCATAGATATTAAACATCCATTCAGCAAATATTTGCTCTGTACCAGGCACTGTGTGGTAGATAGGTAAGTCCAAGATAAATTCCACATAGTCTCTAACCTGAATTCCCTCAAAAGGATACTCTGTCATTAAAAATATACAAAATAGAATATTCTTGATAAAGCACTTGCTTTTGCTTTGTCTGCTTCTGTAATTGCTCCTTCAAATATTGATTATTCTACAGATATACCTATATATGCATAGATAAATGGATTGATCTCCACAGAGTAGCTTGTAACCACAAGAGTTTGATTACAAGTATAAATTCTGAAGAAAGCATGCATTTTTAGTGCGAGATTTCTATCAACAATTCAAGTGAGATTTCCTGCAATGTCACGTAAACTATTTGTGAATGGCCTCTGTAAGTTAATGCATGTCACTTTTAAATTTTCATTCACACCATCCTCAGAGAGAAGAATTGATATTGGTGGTGGTAAGCCGACAACAAGGCATGATTAAAGGGAAACCCTCCATCAAAATATACCCTCTCTGCTGGTCTTCTACCCATGCCTGATGTTCTACCACAGTCATTCTTTCTTTTGGAGTAAATGTTAGCCTTTTCCTACAAGATCTCTTTAAAAATTCAAAAACTCCCTCCACCTAAGTCAGATGGTTTTCCACCGGGCAAGTCAAGCACTGAGAGTCTGGTAGAGACAGACAGCACTAAAAGAGGCAGGAGCACATGGGCGGAAGCCTTGAGACAATCCCTCCTTCCACTCACTACCCTTACAATTTTACCCTGTCTTGAAATAAATTCCTTGTCAGTCTCTCAATAACTATCCTGTAGCTCTTGTGCTGAGATCCTGGGTTGGAAGGGGAGACATCTCCATCAGCCTCAATTAAAACTCTGTCATCTCAATGTCATCGATAACAAGCTACCTCAAATGTCACCCGTAATGCATGTCCCTATTTTTAGAAATGAGCCACGTGCACTCTTTCCTGACTACTTTCATGATTTCACCCTAGCCACTGTGGATTCAGAAGGACTTTGAGTAGTACAGTCCTTTCTCCCAAATAGCCAAGGCCTTGCATAGTACTCATAGTTGACTCATGTCCTAAATTTTCTATTTAATTATGTTTCCCTTGATAATGGATCCCTTTTAAGCTAATAACTTTAATTCAGTAGTCACTCGTTTTAAAATTATTCTTTTTTTCTGCTCACTACTTCTTCCTTGACCCCTGGAGGTGAAACAGAATTATCACCAATGCTACTTCTGAAGATTTTATAACATGATATTCATTACACTGAGAGTGGAGGTTGAAACTTATTTTAAAAGAATTAAAAATATTTCTCATAAAAAGTTTTATAACCTTAACAACTACAAGAATACACATTGATCTCTTTCTCCTTAATATAACTACTCCTTCTATCTCCCTGTGGTCTTTCAGATCTTCAGGCATGTGTCTAGGTTTTAATTCCATAACCTGAGCTTCCCAGGCCACACCAGCCTGGGCAGACAACCAAGAGGGTGTGGCTTAGTCTCACAATAGCAACAATGGGACCCTGACTTCCCCCAGCAGAAACGCTAGATACTCCAGCCCTTCTCCCTACCTCTGTTTGGTCTCTCAGATGATTCTAGGGGAAAGCCTACTCTAACTTCATCTAATCTGTAGGTAGAGGCAGGCCTGTTCATGGTAGGCCAGTTCGTGCGCTGCCAGGGAAGGTCTCCTTTCTAGGGCTGGTAGCCCCATTCTTTGTTCTCCCAGTATGATAACTATGAAGGGGAATAGACAATGGTACTATCAGCAGCTCTTGAGGGGCTCCTTGTTGAATAAGACTGACATCTAAAGAGGTAAGTACAGCAAAATGTGGTAAGACCTAGCCATGTACTAGAACAAAGTACTGGTGTGAGCTTGAAGGAGGAAGGAGATGACGATGGCCTGGGGAACACAGGAGAGTTGAGTTGAGGCCATGAGGTCATCGAGTAGGCCCTAGTCAGAGGGGCAAACAGGGAAAGGCCACCTGAGGCCAGTAGTTCCCAGTCCTGGTTGAACATTAAAATCACCTGGGGAGGTTTTTTTTTTGTTTTTTGTTTTTTCTTTTTTTAAAATTACCAGTGGAAGCCCAACCTCCAGAGTTTCTGATTTAATTGGCCTGGGTTGGGATCCAGACAAGGACATTTAAAAATGTTCCCCAGGGAAGGTTAGCATGAAGTCTGTGGTGCTGGGTTAGACTTGAAGATATTAGTATGAATTTAAGTTTATTTAACTGTACACACACACACACACACACACAGAGCGAGAGAGAAAGGAAGATAGAGAAATACATATGTAAATAAATATTAAATATGTAAATATAACCCATATAAACACAAATATATGGGTTATATGCACATATTTCTAGTTCTGTCCTCTGAAAGGACTGGAAGCAGCGGCACCACAGAGTAATAAGCACACCTGACATCCAGACCTTAACTTCTAAATAAACATCTCCCTCCAAAGAAGGAAGCAAGTCTCCCAGAGAAATGGTGAATTCTAAGGCCTGACGCAAGGAAAATACAAGAGGAATCTGGAGTATCTTTGTAGTACCAGAAAATAAGTAAATGTTTTTCATAAAGTTGATGTGGGAGGGGTGTGTGGTGGCACACACCTGTAGTCCCAGCTACTCAGAAGGCTTAGGCAGAAGGATTACCTGAGCCCAAGAGGTCAAGGCTACAGTGAGCCCTGATCATGCCACTGCGCTCCAGCCTGGGCAACAGAGTGAGACCTTGACTCAAAAAAAACAAAAAAAATGGAGTGTGGATAGAATGAAGAGAGCAAGTCAAAAAGACCTTGGGGCCAGCCTGAAAGTGTTCCCGATGACCAAAACTTTGAGCAAAAAAACAATGACTATATTGTGTTGTAACCCATAGCATAAAATAAATGTCCATGTGTTTATGCTGATATAAATTCATGATTGAATAAGTAAATAAACAGAGGGAAAAACCTTACAGAAAAAAATTCCAGTTAATGACCATGGAAGAAATAAGAAAAATAAAAATCACCTTTAAAACACTCATGTAATAATTAAAATATTAAATATTCAAATTAGTGGACAAAACTTTAAGGAAAAACAAGATATTTGCATCACCTCAAAGTATCTCCCTCAAAATATTTTTAGTTACTATGGTGGTTTTAATATGCCACCGTTTTTTTTTAAAATAGATATATTTACCTTCCTCTTAAAGGTGAGGGTTAATTCTTTTGTCCTTGAGTTTGTTCTGGACTTAGTGACCCGCTGACTAATATGTATGGAAAGGGAAAAACAGTAACTTTACAGTGGAGAAACCTGGCAGACACCACCTTGGCCAAGTGAGCGAGGTTAATATCACCAGTGATGAGGCCTGTTGATATCACATGCCCACTACATGATGCAACAAGGAGGGCACATACCCTCTGTGGTATTCTTCCCTCAAATTCATAACCCCAGCTTAATCATAAGCAAATGTCAGGAAAACTGAGGGACATTCTCTGGAATACCTGCTTCGTGTCCTCTAAAAGTGTCAAGATCCTGAAAAGCAAGGAAAAGACTCAGAAGTTTTCACAGATTGGAGATGTCGGAGACCTGTCAAGGAACCACAATATGATTTCCTAGTTGGGGCCTTTGAACAAATGATGTTGGTGGAGTCACTGATGAAATCCAAATGAAATCTGTAGTTTAGTTACTGTAGTGCCGATGTCGATTTTTTAGTTTTGAGAAATGTACCCCAGTCAGGTAATATGTTCACGTTAGGGAAAGTTGGTAAAGGATACACACAAACTCAGGGTACTGTCTTTACAACTCTTCGGTACATCTAAAATCATTTCAAAATCTGAAATATAAACAAGTAAAACAATTTTTAATGTTCACCAGGTGATTCTAATGAACCGCCAGGGTCGAGAAACCCTGTTTTAGGCAAAGACAGAAGTTTGACCTGAGTCACAAAGTGATAAAATACCTCAGCTATTTGAGGGAAATGATGACAAGTTCATTATGGAAAACTTTTTCTATACAGAATAAGGGATGGTGGAAAATGAGAAAGAGGCAGCTGGGTGAGGTTATAAACAGTCTTTTACGCTGCACAGAATAAGAGTTGGCCTTGGGAAGATATTACAATTTTTTAAGTAAGCTGTAATTGAATCTCATATTTGGCGTTAGTGTTTTAGTCATTCTATGGTTACATAAATGCTTTACAGTAATAGCAATCACTAAAAAACATGTTAACACTTTACTTTTTGAAAGATGTGGATTTATGTGTGGATGCCTTAAAAAAAAAACTTTGAAAAATGTGCTTTTCTTTATGCGCTGCTGCACTCTCCCCTTCTCCTAGTTTGGTATCCCAGGCAGGGCTGGGAAGAGTTAGGATAGTAATAGCAGAAATGCAACAGGGAAGTAAGAGTTAAAAACAAGCTTTCAATGTGCAGAGTAGAATTTTGCAGGAAGTAATTTGCAAACAAAGTTTAGCCAAGCCTGGTAGAGTTTGTTGTAAGGTAACTCCAGACCAGGAAGGAAAAAACAAGACAAGCTCAGCCTGTTAGCTCCTGGCGTGACCTTTCAGTAGCCAAAATTTTAAATTTTTCCAAAAGCAGACCTTTATTAGAGGTGTGGTCTTCCTCTGAGGTTTCAGGACATTGTTCCTGGGGAAAGAGATAGGCAGGATTAGCCAGTCAATGACCATATGTGCTCAGGTTGCCTGGAACGGGTGGACTGGAACCAGAAAAACTCAGCTTCCCGAAGGAACAGGACTGCCTTCCCTTGGCAGTTTGAATACTGTTTCTGAAAGGACTACCAGGAGCTTACAGTTGACGGATCAGACAAGCTTTTGCACAGCTGGTACAGAGGATACTCTGTGTACTTTGTGCCTACATTCTTAGAGCTTATTAGCTACAAACAAGGTTGTCACCATATTTATAACACCAGAAAACAGGCTAGAAGGAGAACAGAAACTCTCCTAAAAACTTAGCTCTCTGTCCAGCTGCATTGCCTTGGTCCTGTGTACTTGTTAAATACACTCATTCACAGAAAACTAGTTCACTGAATTTTGGAACAAATATTACAGTAGGATACTATGCAATCATTACAAATGATGATATGAAATTATCACTTTAAGAGATATCAATAAGTATCATTAATAAAAAGAAATTGGTTAAATTCAGCATCAGTATGAAATATTTTATGAAATATTATGTAAATTTGTGTATGACAATGTGTGTCTATGTATATGCACAGAAAACTATACAAAAGGCTATTCATTAATTTAACATCTTTTTATCTCCGAGATATGGTGTTTTGAATCACTTTTATTATTTCTTTTGGGTTTTCTGTGTTGCTCTTTTTAAAATTTTAATTTGACATCCTATTTTTATCATCAGAAAAACAAGAAACTATTTTCATTTTGAAATAAAACATTTATTACGCTTCACAAAGCTCATTGCACTCTGAATCTTTCTCACATTGTTCATTATAATGTCAAATAACTATTAACATTTTTGAAAATTTAATTAAAAATGAAATAATTAAATTTAAAAGTAAGTTAAAATGTTATTTTCATATGGCTGTGCTGTAGTTTATATAAGATTTTTCTAGTGCTGGGCATTTGGGTAATTTCAAACTTCTTACAAACTAATGGATGAATATAGAAAAATTTACTAAATTAAAATAAATTTTGATAAATATGACTAATAATCAGAGGTTCTTATCTAGTTATATTTGTGTATTATCTTTTTTAAAAACTTTGCTATCTGATAATTAAAAAGAGAGATTTTGTTTTTATTTAGATTGTTTCTTTCCTAGGTATTTTTATAAAATATTAAATTTGTGAATTTTATTTTTCCTGTTTTTGCTAATTTTAATTTTAATTGAGGGAAAGGAGTTAGCTTATATAAATCTTCCTATACTCTCTAACAATTTTGTAAATATTTACTCATTTTTATATTTTTATTTTTATTCTGTTTGTTGTGGTTTTAAAATATGTATACAGCAGTAATATATCTCTTATGTGGTCCAATCTGTAACAAATTTTTTTGTAATAATATTCTGTTGATTTTCATGCCTGAAAAGTCCTTCCCCATCTCAAACTCAGATAGCCAGCTACTTATTCTTCTTTATTGTAAAGCTTAACCATTTACATATAATTCTTTAGTTCATCTGGAACTTATGTTGAGGTATGATATGGGATGAGGAGAATCTAAGTTGTTTTTTTTTTTTTCCAAATGGTTAACCACCTACTAAGATACTAAATTATTACATATACTAAGGTCTGCTGCCCAATTGTTAAACCAGTTAGAGGGTTTTTCTTCTAGAATAATTTGAAGTAGTTTATAGTTCATTGTTTGCTATAAGCAGCATATAGAGAAACTAAAATCCCTGGTGACTATTAGTCCCCACACCTTTCCTGGTTTTGCACCTGTATTACCTTCCATTTCCTGGCTGCAGTGAGCCCTTGATCAGCTCTGTTCTCCTCCAAGTTCACTGCAATACTCTAAGTTGTAGCCCTCAAGTAGAAGTGGAGAGACAGGTTTTGATTTGGGGGGGACATGACTGTGACTGCCTCAGGGAGTTGTCCCCATGCAATAGAAGGGTAACTGACAGTTGCTCAACAAGGGAGGCCCCAAATCTCATGGAAACCTTCTTCCACAATCTGGATAAGATTACACACTTATGTTAATAAAACTTCTTTTGGCATGTGATGGATACTTGACTAATGTGTTTGATTCCTGGACAGCTGCATTTTGCAACAGATTTCATGAATGGTTTTCATGAATGGTTTTAGAAAGTATGTGTTTTAGCCGGGCTCGGTGGCTCAGCCTGTAATCCCGCGCCTTTGGGAGGCTGAGGTGAGTGGATTGCCTGAGCCCGCGGGTTCGAGACCCACCTGGGCAGGCGAGACCTCATCTCTACAATAAAATCAAAAAAG
>NW_007255813.1:502163-545474 GCF_000164805.1 Carlito syrichta | reverse complement strand
CGGGCGTGGTAGCTCACGCCTGTAATTCCGGCTACTCGGAAGGCTGAGGCGGAAGGATCGCCGGAGCCCCGCAGGTCGAGACTGCGGTGGCCGGGAGCGGCCACTGCACTCCAGTCTGGGCGACAGACTCAAAAAAAAAAAGAAAGTATGTGTTTTGAAGAGCAGGGTGGTGAATCAGGCATCTCTCTGAGTCTTTCTGTCTCGCAGTTCTCTTAACTCAGATGTCCAGTCATTATTTTTATACCTAAATTATTTATTTCATTTGAATCAGTCCTTTAGAGAAGACCTCGTACCTGCTGATCCAATGATTATGCAGCAAACATATTGGTAATGTGTGTAAAATATATAAAGGATCCCACAGAACTCTGCTTCACTATTTATAAACTTGGATTTTTTCACCTGATATTTTTTGCCTAAAATATAAGCACATTAAAATCCTTGTAGCCATTGCAAATGCACTTACAACGAATTATATCAAAGGGAGAAAAGAGTTTCCAAATTCTAAATGATATTACACTTTATTTCTTATAGCCCTCTCTTACCCAAAATAAGTCTTCAACATAAAATTTCCCAAAACATTTTAGAAAAAAAAATTAAAATGTTTGTTCTGTTCTAATACAGGTCTTATTCTTCATGTGTCTTCAATAACTGTATCCCATTCCAGAATATGTTGCCAAAAATAACCTGTTGGGTGGCAGGTTATCTCAGCAAGATCTCTTGCACTTCATGGCTACTTTTAGTCTTCTTAGTGAATTAATCTTTTGATGTAATTTCTTCTGCACTCTTCAGCAAAATCACCCCACTCTTCTCTAAGTTACTCTCTATAAGTGATTAGAGATAAGTGTGTCCTAGTGCATTTCTGAATATTCAACTTTAATATACTCTTCAGTTACAAATAAGCAACTGAATCAGCCTGCTCTTGGGGCTGTTGAGTGTAGATTTTAAACTACACACAATAATTGTGTGACCCTTGGTTCATCTGACAATGCAGTGACTCAAATTTGCCTTCTAAAGGGGCAGAAAATTTAAGAGCTACCAGACTGTCCTGATATCTCAGATCAAGGCATTTTTCTTCTTTCCTACTGCCAAATGTTGAGAAACTTACCTTAGTTGGAAAAGGTGCATCAGCTATTTCCTTGGGCAATATGTTCTATCTTTTCATGGCTCTTGATTAGTGTCTTTTTTCTGCCAGTGCCTCTTCATGACTCTGTCCACTTCACCCATATGTATATCGATGCCTCTGCTCCTGAGCCTGGCTGTGTGTCCACTCACCCAAGCTCATTCCATGCTTTCAAGGCCACAGGGCATGTCAGAGTTAGATTTTGATTCATTTTTTTAAAAAATAGATATTGTGTTTCTTTTCTGTTATACAGGAAATAAGGAATACTCAAATTGCTTCACAAACAAAAAAATATGACCTTAAAAGTAGAATCCATAAAAAGCTGTAGTGCTAGACATGTCATTTTCATTTTCTTGATCCAGGGAGAGTTTTGCATTAGAACCTGTTGTTCTGGTTGTGTGTTGTTTTGAAGATTGCATGTAGGACCATGGATATATTCCCATGCATGGCTTGAAGTATGGTCTACAAACTGATACTAGTGTGAGATGAGACAAATGTAAAAACTGAGAAACTATACTCCGTGTTGACAAGGAGGAGAAGCAACTGGAACTCTCACATATTGCAGCTGGGAATGCAAAATGTTGCAGCCACTTTGGAAAACAATATGGAAGATTCTTATAAAGTTGAGAAACTTTACACACTTAACCATACAACCCAACAGTCCTACTTCAAGATAGTTACTCAAGAGAAACAACAACATAAGTTCACACAAAGATTCGTACATAGCAGCATTACTTACAATAGCCAAAAACTGGAAACAACTTAATTTTCCATCAACCAGTAAGAGATTAAACAAACTGTGTCATGTGGAATATTATAAATCAAGAAGAAAGATTGAAATAACATACACAACCACACAGTTGAATATCGAAGACACTATTTTAGGTAAAAGAAGTCAAGCACAAATGACTACCTTCTGTATGATTCCATTTATGTTAAATTCTACTAAAGGCATAACTACAGTGACAGAAAGCAAATTAGTGGTTATCTGGGGCTGGGGATCAGGGTGGAGGGGATCGATTGCAAGAGGACAAGAAGAAACTTTTTTTTTTTTTTTTTTTATGAGTTGGAGTCTCACTCTGTCGCCCAGACTGGAGTGCAGTGGCCGCTCCCGGCCACCGCAGCCTCGACCTGCTGGGCTCCGGCGATCCTTCTGCCTCAGCCTTCCAAGTAGCCGGAATTACAGGCATGCGCTACCACACCCGGCTGATTTTTTTTTTGTTTATTGTAGAGATGAGGTCTCGCTGCCCAGGCGGGTCTAGAACCCGCGGGCTCAGGCAATCCACTCACCTCAGCCTCCCAAAGGCTGAGCCACCGAGCCCGGCTAGAAGAAAGTTTTTAAGGTGACGGAACCGTCTATATCTTGCTGTTGATGGAGATTAAATGACTGTCATCACAACATTCTTCAAACAGTACACTTAAAGTTGGTGACTTTTATTGTGTATATATTATCACTCAATAACTCTATGAGAAGAAAGGAAGGAAAGAAGAAGGGAGGGAAGGAGGGAGGGAAGGAGGGTAGGAGAGAGGAAAAGAAGGGAGGAAAGACCAAGAATAGAAAATCTCTCTCAAATTAAATGAAATAGCCTAAAGAAATTCAATTTCATAGCCCCAAAAGGGCACAGTTTTGAACCACAACCAATTAGTCTGAAGTGGAGGTATTTTTATGGTATGTTAATCACAATGAATCCTGAGATTTCTTTGTATTAATAACACAAGTGCAAGGGGACAGGACTAACACCACATTTCAACCTTGCTATGTCACATCAGACACTGTGAGTCAGGGAGCAATGCTAGACCTGAAGTATATCTGAGTCTTGGCAGTAACGAGCTACATATAACTTCAGAGCAAGCCTTCACAATATGGTCCACTTTCTCTGAACACAAAATGTCATTCTTATTATAACATTTGTTTTGTGTTTTTTCTTTTTACCAGCACCTCAGAGATTAGCATCATCAGTCTAATGTTTACATCAATGAATCAAGGCTGTTTCCATAGCAACATCTCTAATTCTCTGGAACTGCAATTTTATGTCAATTTACTATTAATGGAAGACGAAACAAAAGCAAGCAGACAGAACAGGAGAAGAATTAGCTCTTCAAGACTGACTAGCAGAGCAAGAGGGAAGAGGAATGAACCTGTCATTTGCTATGGTTTTAGTGATTGGTGACCATGGTGCTATTTAACACTTCACCATTTCATGCTTCGGTTTGTAATAACGATTTCATAGGACCATAGAGTTGAGTCTTTGAGCTAAAATAGACTTTAAAAGTCATCTGGAACCCCTTATTTTAAAGTCAAGAAAACCCAGTCCCAGAAATGATAAGAGATTTATAGGAGATAGTAAGGTCACCTTGCTGGAAAGAGAAACAGCCACAATCAGAACACAAGATATAAAATTTAAGTCTGGGGCTCTTTTTACCCACAACATACTTTCTCTTTCACCTGTTACCTCCAGTAGCAGAGGCTCAGCTTACTACTTTTTTGTGGAAATCTACTGTGCTGAATACCAAGACTTTCTCTTCCTGGTCTTTCAAAAAAAGCTGAGGCTACCAATTATGACTAAGCTAGGCCATTACCCATAACAGAGAAGTAAACTTAAAAACCATATAGCAAGTGTATATTAATCAGGGTTCCGTTGCAGGAAACAGACACCCCTCTAAGGAGTCTATGCAGAATGGGATTTAATATAAGGAATTAGGTGTTTACAAACTTAGCAGAAAGACTGGGCTATAGACTAGATTTCCGGGAATGATGCCGAGAATACTGCAAAACCGACTCACAGAGAAGCAATTACAATTGTCCCAAACTGGGAGGTGGAAAATCAAGAGATTACCACTAGAACTATTGAATCCAAGAAAATACCCCAATGCAGAAAAGATCCAGCATCAAATAGCCACTATCTAGGAATTACTGGAATCACAGCAAATGCCCCTCACCACCCACAAATCTGGAGACTGACCACTAGTGACCACTGCTGGGGGGCGCAGGGATCTCCGTCCTATGACCATATCGGACGTCAAAAAATGGCCACAAAAGCAGCAGGAAGATGCCTCAACATCATTTCCACCTTCTAGTTTCCAATGAATGCATGTCATTGGTGGGACCTATTTCGCACCCAGAACCTTCCCTGCAGTGAAATGTGAACATGTAGTGATTGTGAGGCAATCCTATGTGAGTAATTTGTGAGGAAATTGGTCGGCACCAATTCTTAGGCCGACCAATTCCTTAGACAGACCTAGAATACAAAAAGAGTTCAGAGTAATGAGAGAGAATTTGTGAGATTTATTTGGGAGAGATTCCCAGGGAGAGGTAAATTCTTATTATCCACACTCACGTGTAAAGAGAGGGACTTCACTGGAAAATCTGGCATATGGTCCCTGTAAAGAGGGGGACAGAGATAACAAGTATCTGACTCATACCCAGAAAATCTAAAAGGAGGAAAATGGCCATCTAAGTGTTTTCTGTGGTAGCCAGAGACTGCCCCTACACGGAGAAAAGCCCTCTTTCTTGGAGTGAGTAAGGTCAGGGATGGGTGAGGCTTTCCTTCAGGCTAGAATAGTCATGTGGGAGACAGAGCCGGGAGAGAAGACCACTGAAGTAGACCGGCAAAGGTGAGGGACCCCAGCACAGCAGTTTGTGTTGGTTGGATACCTAGGAGCCATGGCCCAGGGGACCAAACACATTGCATGCAGCAGAAGGGTGGCATCCCCAGAACTGAGAAGGTCTGAACAAAGGTGTATTTATTTCTTAGGGATGCCATAAGAAAATACCACAAACTAGGTAGCTTAAAATAACAAATGTGTCTCAGAGTTCTAGAAGTTAGAAGTCAGGATTAAGGTGTCAGCAGGGATGTGCTCCTTCCAGAGTCTTTGGGGAATAATCTTTCCTTACTTCATTCTAACTTCTGATGGCTACAAACAAATCTAGATGGTCCTTGGCTTGTGGCAGGCTAGCTCCAATCTCTGCCTGCATCTTCACATGGCCTGCTTTCTCCTGTGTTTGTCTCCTCCGCGTTTTGAAACTTCTTTCCTTGTAAGGACAACAGGCATTAGATTTAGGGCCCATCCTAACCCAGTATGACCTCATCTTAATGTAATTGGATCACATCTACAAAGATCCTATTTCCAAATAAAGTCACATTCACAGGTACTAGGGGTTAGGAATTCAACATATCTTTTAGAAGTACAGAATTTAACCTGTAACACAAGGAAAGTAACTATACCCAGAAGGAGCCAGCTTTCTTTTTTTTTTTTTTTTTTTTTTTTGAGTTGGAGTCTCACTCTGTCACCCAGGCTGGAGAGCAGTGGCCGCTTCTGACCACCGCAGCCTCGACCTGCTGGGCTCCGGCGATCCTTCCGCCTCAGCCTTCCAAGTAGCCGGAATTACAGGCATGCGCTACCACGCCCGGCTGATTTTTTGATTTATTGTAGAGATGAGGTCTCACTGCCCAGGTGGGTCTCGAATCCGCAGGCTCAGGCAATCCACTCACCTCAGCCCCCAAAGGCGCGGGATTACAGGCTGAGCCACTGAGCCCGGCTGGAGCCAGCTTTCAACCCAGGCAGGGTGAAAGCCCAAGGCCACCAATAGGTGAGAGAGATCTAATCCCTGTATCTCTTCCCTGCCCTCCTGCCTTAGTTTTGGCAGAGGTCAGCAAGGGGGAAGGAAAGGGGGTGGGCAAGGGAGCAGGACAGATGGGGTCACACAGCTCTGCCCCAAAGCAGACAGTCACTAACTACAAGCTTAGGTGGGAAAAAGTTGTATCTGTAAATGAGTACTAGAGTGCTGATTATCTTGGACAGGGTATTCTAAAAACAAACAAAAAAAACTTCTTGTTTTTGAAAACTTTAAGTGTATAAAAATAGAAATGTATACTTAATTCCCTATGTATCTATTACCCATCTTCAACTATTATCAACTCACAGAACAAATCCCAGATATTGCATAATCCAGAGACATTTCACTTAGAGATTTTTCAGCTTGTCTCTCTGAAATATTAAAAACTCTTAAAAAAAAACCAAAAACACACAACCACAAAATTATTGTTACCCTCAAAATTAAAAATAATCCTTTATTAATGTCATCAAACATCCAGAGAAATGCAAGCATGTAACCAAAACTATCTGTACCCCCAAAGCTACTGAAATTTTAAAAAGAGAAGATAAAACATCTACAGAGCTCAAATTTTCCTGTTAAATGTATACATTTTAAAAATATTTTCTTTGTTCACCTGACAATCAAAAAGACCTATCTATATATTACCATGTGTTTATGTTTCTTTTAAGTCACTTTTACTCTATAGGTCCCCCTCTCTCCTCACCTCTTTTTCTTATAATTTTTTTGTAAAGAAATTTGGTTTTTGTCTCATGGAATTTCATCATCTGGATATTGCTAGTTGCATCCCCACAGTCTTATTTAACATGTTCTTTCATCCTGTCCCCTGCATTTTCTGTAAATTGGATGTTAGATCTGGAGCAGTGGTTCTCAAAAGTAATCCATTACAATAATCTAGGAGCTCTTAAAAATCCTGAAGCCCAGGCAAATCCCAGACGAATTATATCAGAGACTCTGTGAATGAGGCTGAGGCACTGAAATTTTTTAAACCTTCTCAGATAATTCAAGTATACACCAACATTTAAAAACACTGATCTAGAGTTTTGATCATATTAGGTTCAGTTTTTTCTCCCTCTGGCACAGGATGGTTTGTTGTGTTCTTGACACCAGATATTTAAAATTTCCAGACTAACCCCCTGTTTTACAACAAAAAGAATGTATAAGTGTCCATCACCTCAAATTGATCAGGCAACTTTGAGAATGACCCTAATTTTCACTTAGTGGCAAGAGATGATTACCTGCACTGGACAAATTCTAAGGAGATAACAGGAAGAAAAATAAAATGTGTTTGATGGTGTTACAAATTGTCCTTGATCAATGAGTCAGTGACACATAGGTGTAGATAAATATCTAAGAGGGTACACACAAAACTAATGCCAGTGGTCACATCCAGGAAGTGACAGCATTTCGGGTGGCAGCAGTAGTGTGTGTGTGTGTGTGTGTGTGTGTGTGTGTGTGTGTGTGTGTGTGTGTGTGCGCGCAAGCACGTGCACGCATACATGTGCGCGCCCATGAGGAATTTTAGTTTTATCTCTGATGCTGAAATTTTAGATTGAGAACATAATCATATACCAATTGCATAAGCAAAGTTAATTAAAAAATTAAAAATGATGATTTTAACATAAAAATTTCATATTTTTCATTATAAAATTTTAGAAAATTTGAGAAGCAGTAGGAGAATAAAGTGACCTATAAATTCCTTACTCATAGTCATTGTTAACACTGGCAGATTTATCTTCAGACTTATTTTTATGTATTTTTAGAATTAATTTTTTTTATGAATGAACTCCTTCTCCTGATTTTTCTAATCTTCTTCTCACTGACCTGGTCATAGCCACTAGATGCCCATATATTAATATTTGTCCTCTGCTCAGAAAACTTTGGCAATATTCCATAATTAATCATCTTATTACTATATTAAAACAATTAACAATTATCCTAAGTGCCTTATCAACTATAATTTTTACAAAAACTTGATGAAGTGCATTCTTTTTTGGTTTTTTTTGTTTGTTTTTTTTGTTTTGTTTTTGAACTGGAGTCTCACTCTATCGCCCAGACTGGAGTGTAGTGGCTGTTCCTGGCCACCACAGCCTTGACCTGCTGGGCTCCAGCGATCCTTCCACCTCAGCCTTCCGAGTAGCCGGAATTACAGGCGCGCTACCACGCCCGGCTAATTTTTTGATTTATTGCAGAGATGAGGTCTTGCCTGCCCAGGCGGGTCTCAAACCCGCGGGCTCAGGCAATCCACTCACCTCAGCCTCCCAAAGGTGCGGGATTACAGGCTGAGCCACTGAGCCCGGCAAAGTGCATTCTTTTATTGTTTCCATTTTACAGATGAAGAAACAGATTTAAGACGATAAATAGCCTGCCAAAAGATGCAGCAATGTCCAATTCCCTCTTTGTATCTGGAGGTTGGGATGAAGCTGGCTGAGGGAGCGTCTCATCCTTGAAGTTGCAAATGTTTCAGAAACAGGAGCCTTGCAAAGTCTGGAGTTTAGCAGTGAGCCAACAGTGATACATTAGGGAAGGACAAGTGCTCAGAAGCAGATACCGGAAACCACAAAACAAGCAGAGAATCAGCAAACTACAGAGATGAAAGCAGGGATGAATGCATGGAAGGGATGGAAGTTTCCAGGTTCACACCCGGGGCAGTGGTGTCACTCATGTCTGAATTTAGTATGCACAAGTGGGTCAAGTGTGGCTGGTGTAGACAGGAGCTGGGGGCAATCCATTTCAATATACTGCTCAGTACAGAATGCCAGGACAATGACTCCCTAGTTTCCTTGAGTCAAGACTGCTGAGTAATTGTTGTAGAGCGGTTTTTGGCCTGTCCTTCCACACTACTCTTCCTGCTTTTTCCAGGAATAGCAAGCAGAGATGGTGGTAAAGGTCAGCTCCTTTTCCTGGGTTCCCTGGAGTAAATAAAGCCATTTCTTCCTGCCCTCCCTGATGAACTATTCCTGGCGAGGTATCCATGATCTCTGGCCTATGGAGTTGTGCACCTAGAAGGGATTTACTTTATTTGGCTATGAGTTTGGAAGCAGTGCTCCTGATTGCAAACAACATCATTAACCAATGTTTCTGCTTCTCAGTTATATTTGCATTCCAATTATCATTAAAAGAATAAAACCTAACTGAAAAATGCAAACAGCATAGCCTTCCAAAAAATAGGAAAAAAATCTTGAGGGTAGTTGATGAAGCAAAGGGGCTGCTTATTTATTTTTTATTATAGGCATCAACCAAATAGCCTAAGAGCCTTTTTAAGATGATTTCCTTCATATTGCCAGACGAAGATCTATTTTGCATAAGTGGCAGCAGAGGGCGCTCTTTTTACAGGTTAGTTTCTAGCCTCACTTTTCTTCCCCAAGGAAAACATTTGTTTTTAGCCTGTGTATGTGTGTGAATATATATATATTTTATATATATATATATATACATACACACACAAGCTTATTTTCATGGTAAAAATAGAGGAGAAAGAGATAGGTATCTACCTATATTGCTTTTATGGCTCCTTCTCAATCCATTAATACTAAAACTGTATGTGATTGGGTTCCCTTAACTACCACGTTTTTCTCCTTAAGCATGTTAACTTCCTGTTTCACCATGGAAACTTTCAATCTTGTGCTCAGAAAGTGGGAGCTTTCAGGTACCGCCCACCACTCTGCAGTTTATGTGCTTTCTCTTGGAGACCTCTCTGGAGGGGCACAGCCATCTCTGGAACATGTCCAGAAAAAGAGGCTAAGCTATGCTATATGACTATGCTCTCTGCTGTGGACGTACTGCAAACTGATCCAGCACTCCTTCCCCCTTTCTTTTTTCCTTTGTCTCCCCGCCTCTCCCACATCTCCAACCTTTCTGCACTATTCCATGCTTCCTTCATTCTCCTCCACCTCCAATTCACAGACATCAGCATGTAAGCTACCCACCTGCGATAGCCAATCCCAGGATGGACTCATGAGCCCTACCTCCTTCTGTCTGCTCCCTTTTACAGACCCCGCCTGCCTTGAGCAGTGCTGACCTGTGTTACCACTAGGATATTGTGGGAATGACAGTATGTGACTTCACAAATGAAGGTCACACAAGACGTGTACTTCCACCTTGCTCTCGAATCAATAAGCCACCTGTCATATTTTAAGGATGCCTAAGTTGTCCTCTGGAGGGTCCCTATGGCAAGGGACTGGGCTCTGTTCCAACAGCCAGCAGTACCTTCCAAGCCATTTGAGTGAGCTACCTTGGGAGCAAATTCTCCGGTTTTAGGAAATCCTTCAGGTGACTATTACTGTAGTACTATCTTGCCTACAATCTCCTGAGAAACCCTGAACTGGACCCACCCTGCTGCTAAATTGCTTCTGAATTTCCTGGCCCACAGAAACTGTGAAATAATAAAAGCTTATTGCTTTAAAGCGCTAAATTTGAGGTAATCTGCTATGCAGCAATAGAAACAAACTCTCGTTTCATCATGCCTGACAACACCGTTAACACTGCTGTCTCTGCGGTTCCACATCCTTGGGTTAAATCTCTCCAGTGGTTCATCAAGAATTTCAGGGTAAAATCCAAATCCTTGACATCCCATAGGTCTTTCAGGATCTGGCTCCTGCGCGCCTCCCAGCCTCACCCGGCCCACTCTGCCCCTCGTCTCCTCATCGCTCCAGCTACTCTGAAGCACGTTGCATCTCCCTAGATGTGGATGGATAAAATTGCTAGATTTTTCAGAGGATGCCCAGTGAGATTTGAATTTCAGATACACAACGAATAATTTGTATAGTTATACAATATTTGGGACATACACTAAAAATATTGTATGACACATACTTACTTTTAAAAGCTATTCATTGTTTTATCTGAAATTCAAATTTAATAGGGCATCCTGTACTTTGAGCTGCTAAATCTGGCAACCCTACAGATGTGAGCCACTCGCTCTCAGCTCCTGCTCAATCCCCAAGTACCTCTCACTGAAGCTCCCTTCCTGTCCTGCAAGCCTTCCACCCGTGCCCCTAGAAAGCCCATGCTGACTTTCCCCACCACACACACCTGGGTCAGGTGTGCCTGCTGCAGGTTCCCACCCCTCCCACCCCACCTCTCTCACACCACACTCCTTGCAAGTCTTCATTTGCCTGTCTCCGGTACTCGACTCTGGGCTTCTTGAGGTCAGGCTGTGTCTTATTTGTCATGTAACTTCAGTGCCCAAAACATAGTATACTCATGGTTTACAATTCCTGAAGTTTTACTCTAAGTTGGTCACTGTTCTAAGATGTTTTGCACATATCAACACATCGAGTTTTCATATCAAGCCGAAGAAGGCAAAGTTAATATCCCACTTCTACTGGTGAGGAATCTGAGGCAGGAAGAGGCTTTGTAACTTCTCCAGTGTCGTTCAAAGATGCCAGAGAGGCTGGGGTTCAAAACCAGAGCCCACCCACTAATGATAAGGTGGAGACATTGCCTCTCTCTAGTGTGTGATGAGTGTTTGTCGAATGAATGTGAGGACTGATTATCTAGCTAAGCCCCTCCAAACTAGATAGTTGCCATCAAACAGGGCCTTCCCTGCCTGTACCACTCCCAGCTCTCTCTCCAGCCACTTAGCCACAGAGCATAGTGCCTTCCTCATGGACACATGGACACATACCAGCGTGTTATCTCCTTTTCAAGAAGGAGAAGAGTGGATACAACACATGCCTCAGAAATCTAAGACAAGAGAGAGCTGTGGCTAATAGCATAAATTCTAGAGCAAAATATCCTGGGTTCAGATCTCAACTCTACTACTTACGCGCTATGTGGCTTTTGATGAGGTCCTAAAAGTTGGACTGTTCATCTGAGAAGTGAAGACGATAGTTATTGATGCATAGGGTGTTGTTGAGGAGTAAATGAGATTACAGAAACACACACACAAGCGCAGCACCTGGAACACAGCATATACTCAATAAATGTCATCTGTCACAATTGTCATTATCATTCCACTCAGTCCAATGGCAGGTATTTGTGGACCTGGCACCCCTGCAGATTTTTGTGACTCCCTCAGCCCCCTTTCCCCATGCAAAATTTCAGACAGGAGTTAGAGAGGTGAGTCTGCGTTGATATCCTTTAGAGTTTCAAGGCCCAGTCTTGAGATAGAAATTAAGAAAGCAAAATCAAGGAAGGAAGGCTGCCCCACAACCCAGAGATCAACTAGAATGAAGTAAGCGGAACCCTACTGGCCCACACTTCCTGTCCTGCTGTGCAGAGCTGGGTGGCTGGGATTGGTTCCAGGCTCACAGGTCTGAAGCCGGGCTGCTTTCTGGCAGCTACCCCAGGAGAAGCCATCATACTTACCAGGAAACAATGCATGCTCACTTTCAAGGTCTGCAACCACAAAATCCTGCCCGTCTCAAGGACACTGGCCTGAAGGAGCGTTCTGCTTCACAAGAAATACATAAGAACCTCTGTGTCTTGTCTGAGAGTGGTCTCCTAGCCTACTTTAATCAGGAGTATTCATGATAAAATTGAAGGCTAACTTTTTTTGAGCATGAGGGCCTTGTGCTAAGTGCTTTGTGGGTATCACCTCACTTAAGAACCTACACAATACCATGAGTTTTGGTAGCATCATTATCCTTTTATTGCACAGATAAGGAAACTAAGTAATTGGCCCAAGATATGCAGTTAATAAGAGAAAAAATAGATTTTAATTCCATGCTTGGTATGGAAGTCACTCTTCAGCTGTCCCTGACCCGATGGCCCCAGGCTCCTGCTGTGGGCCTGGTTCAGTGTTTCCAGTGGATGTGAATGACCCATCACTTAGAACAGTGGTTCTCAACTCCACCTGCACATGAGGTCACCTGAAGGGCTCATCCACCTCCCCAGACCAAGTGAATTACATTTTCTGGAAAGTAGAACCAACGTATTGGACGTTGTATGAGGTTTCTCTGGATGACTCCAATGAACAGCCAGAGAACCATTGGCCTTGGTGCTACTCTCAATGAAAATATTACATTTTAAAAAGAAATTCCTAAGATCTTCATACTTGGAATAGTGTCTGCTCCTCCTTCTCCAAGGGGCAATCTCTGAGTAAACTATGGAGGCGATGATACCTCATGGAAGTCTTCAAAATTTTCCTCTATTGATCCCTGATGCATTCACTGTAAAACTGGTTCACTTTAATGTAGAGGTAAGGGCTTTCCTCAGGCCCTTAAGAAGAAACTGTCTCTAAATACCTACTCTGCGCTCATATGAACACAATGGCAAGCATCTTCTTCAATTTTCCACCCTAGACACCACACTTTTAAAAAAATATATTGACCAGGCACGGTGGCTCATGCCTGTAATCCCAGCAGTTTGGGAGGTTGAGGCGAGAGGATTGCCTGAGCCCAGGGGTTCAAAACCAGCTTGTGCAACCTAGCGAGACCTTGTCTCTGCAATAAATCAAGAAAAATTAGTCGGGTGTGTTGGCACATGCCTATAGTTCCAGTTACTTGGAAGGCTGAGGCAGAAGGATCGCCTGAGCCCAGCAGGTCAAGGCTGCAGTGGCCTTGAACATGCTACTGCACTCCAGCCTGGACAACAAAGTGAGGCTCCAACTCAATATATATATATACATAGCCTTAATTTGTATGTTTCTGACTAAGAGTGACATGAAAATGTTTCCTTACAGTTTTGAAAGTAGTTATATTTTTCCTGTCAGTGACTCTGCCCATTTTCACAGACGTATCAGTTTAATTTATCAATGTATTTGAACTTTTTATATTTTAAGTTTGACTACAGGAAAACTTCCTTCTTATTATCTTTTTGTCTTTTTTTATAATGTGACTTTTTCCATATTTTTTTAAAGATGTAGAGTACAATTCAGGGACTTTTTCAATTCTTATGAAAACATTATCAATCTATCCCTTTGTAGCATCTCACACAGTTTTATGTTTGAAAAAAAATACCATTAAGAGATCAAATGACTCTTTTCTGGGTTTTTTTTTAACGTGGCTTGATATCTTGACATTTCACTTTTAAATCGACCTGGCTTTTATTTTTACATATAATAAGACATGAAAAAAGTCCCCTATTTCTGCTTTTTACTTAAATAAATCTACCCTTGACTCACCCTGGTCCTGACCCTGGGAGAAGATCTTCACGTACTACCATTCTGTACAGTGTGAAACAAATAGGAAAAAAGTCAGTGGCTTCCACCAGTGCTTAATATAATCATCTATATTTGCATAAATGTAACTTTCACTTGTTAGAGTTCTTTGGTTGTAAGCAACAGAAACCAATTCTGGCTAAGTTGAGCAAATAAATTATTGAAAAAACATGGAGTGGGTCATAGACTCCAAGGAAAAGTAGTGGTCTCAGAGAAGACAGGAACCAGGGTCCACCATGTGAACCCTGAAGACCAGGTGGTGTGCCAAGGCCATCGTGCCCAGCTGAGGAGCAAGTGTCCCTGAGAACCCAAACACCCCAGAGCACATCTGGGTACATACCAAGAAAACAGACCAAGAAAAGAAGTTTCATTGTATCCAGTAGACAAAGTGCCAGAAAATTAGCTTAAAAGCAGCTCAGAGACCAGTGGCAGGGCAGATCTCCTGAGCTGTCCTGCTGCTGCCCAGGAATGCTCTGTATGTAAGTCCTAATAAGCTCATCTACTTGCGAAGCTGGAGTTGTCTAAGTGATTCTTTGGTCTCTTGGCTCCTTCCCAGTTTGGGGAAATGTTCTTTTATATCATCCCAGATTTTTCTCATAACACCAAGGTGCTGGCAAGGATCAAGGATTCAGAACCTTACAGATGTTGGCTCCCCCGCATTTTGAGATCATATGACTACTTCCAAGATTCAAATCCACAGTAAGAGGTCGTATTTTGTTCATATGATTGCCCTTGGCACATGACTGCCATTTCTACAACATTGTATCCAATAGGATAGTTCTCCCAAAGCAAAACTGGGATGTTTTAACAGAAGGAGGGGGAAACAAATGCTGTGCCAGTAGATGTTCATTCTAGATGTTTACTACAGTATTGTGCCACTTATAAGATGTCTTTGCATACATAAATAACATCCTGTGAGGGGGTTGATGGAGGGCATCTGCATTCCAGGTAAAGTTATGTCCATGTCCTGACTGCCATTTTTTATTTTTGAGCCAGGTCTCACTCTGTCATCCAGGTTAGAGTGCAGTGGCAACATCACGGCTCACTGCAGTGGCACCATCATGGCTCACCTCAGCCTTGACCTCCTGGGCTCAGGCATCTTTCCACCTCAGCCTCCTGAGTAGCTGGGGCTACAGGCATGTGCCACCATGCCTGGCTAATTTTTTTTTTTTTTTTAATTTTTTGTAGTGACAAGGTCTGGCTGCGTTGCCCAGGCAAATTAGTGTATCATGGTTTCTTAGTTCTTGCTCCTGGAAAGAGTTTCTGGGAGATGATAACCAATGACCTACTCCCATTTATAAAATTTGAATCTACTTTAGAGCAAGCCCTTTGTTTTGTCCGGGTTTCATACTAAGGTAGAGTATGGCTTTGCAGGATTATTGCTCTTCCCTCAGTTCTTTGCTCACTTGCTCCCCTCATTTCATGGCCCTTCTACTGCGATGGAGTAGCAAAGAAAGAAAATCCCCAAGGCTCCTCCCTGGTGATTCCAGGTAAAGTGATGGTTCACAACACACAAAGCCTGTTTAATCCATGAAGGTAAGCGGCCTACCGATGTGTCCAGACCCCTCTGCTTTGGTCATTTCCCCACTTAGAAGCATGAGTACCCTAAGGTCTCATATGTAGCCACCTCCTCTTTGACAACATGGTCACCCCATATTCTGTCCCAACATCTTCGTCTGTCAAAGGTTACCACATTTAATACATAAAAAGCCTCTATATTTATGTATTCATTTCAAATGTAGTCCAGTTAAATTTGAATTGTAGATAAATAATGAGTAAATTTTTTTGTTTATCTGAAATTCAAATGTAACCGGGTGACCTGTATTTTATCTGGCACCGCTACCCCAATCCATTCTGAGCACAAGTGCCACTAGACTTCCTAAATGGCAGGGGAAACAACAGCTCTAATCAGCCCTGTCTAAGATCCAGGATGCCCAACAGCCCTGTCTGGTGTCGTCTATATGCCATCCAGGATGCTAAGAGGCGTGCTTTTGTTGAAGTCATATCTGCCAAGCCAAACACAAAGCAGGTTTCCCGACAACATTATCCCACAAAGCATCCCACCTGACACTTGCAAATTAGAGGTCTATACTCAAATAAGTTTAGGAAACTTTGACTCCAATCACTTCCATGCCAGTTTACAGATTATTCTTATCCAGTATTTTGGTTCTATCTTGTTTTATATTTAGATAACAATATTCTTATATACAATGTATTATATGTAATATGTATTATGTATAACATAGCACATATGTGTAATATTATATCTATATAGTAAATATATTTTACATTACTCATTTATGCAGTAAAAATCTGTTTAGATTTACCACCTTTTAAAACCAATTTCATTGCTCACTATTCATTCTTGTATCTCAGACCTGAAGTCAGTTTTTTTCTTCCAAAAAGACATCCTTTTAGAGAAAAGGAAATAGATTTTCTTTTAGTGAAAGTCCATTGGAGGCAAACTCTCAGTTTTTGTTTGTCTGAAAATGTCTTTATTTCACTGTCTTTCTTGCAAGGAAGTGTGATTGAGCAAACAACTCTATCAACAGCTGTTTTCCACAGGCATCCCACCTGACACTTCACTGTTTTTCAGCTTTAGTGGTGTGATGGAGAAGTCCGCCATCATGCTGTCAGTCTCATTAGCATTTCTCTATACTTAATCAGTTTTGTATCTCTGACAAGATAAGGATCTTTTCATTGTCTTTATAGTTTCATAACTTATTTGTATGTACCATGCCTAGGATTCATTGTAATTCCTGAATCCATAAGATTTCTGACTTTGATAGTTTTCAGACTATTTCCTGCCGTTACCTATTTGTATATTATTTCTATTTTCCTCCTCTGGAACTCCTATTGGATATAATAACATCTGTGCATTCTACTCTTTCTTTTTAAATTCTCCCTATTCCAGTCTCTCTGTGCTCCAATCTGAATAATTTCTTCAGATCTACGTTCTATTTTACAAATTCTGTTTTTAGCAATGGCTTATCTTCTCTTTGATATAAACATTGAGTTTTAATTTCACTAATGATGTTTCTTGTTTCTTGCTCATGTTTTATATTCCTTTTTTATTTCTTTAAATAAATATTTATATTTTATATTTTATTTCAATAATTCCAATATCTGAAATTTTGGGGGATAAAATTCTGATGTTAATTGGTTCTGAACATTCATGATATTTTGTTTCCTTAAGTGATTTGTAAGTTTGGATTTTGAACTCATGTTCAAAGGGCATTATATAAGCAACTACTAAAAGTCTTAGGTGGAGAATGAGTCCCTCCAGAAACAATTTTTGTCTGCTTGTTCCAGGCACTCTAGGACATCACAATCTGAGCGCATTTTAAGTTAATTTCTTGCCTGGTAGTTTCTCAGATGATAAAGCTAGTCTATGAAACACATGGGAGACTTTCCATATAGATCAAAATAAAAATATTTCTTTATCATCTCTCTTTTCTATGAGTGAATTTTTTTCTAGTCTTCCCTTTCACCTGAAATAGTAGCCATCGGAGGATCCGAGCTTAATGCGGAGGTTTCAGTTCCAACCTCTGTCCCTCATGCAGCTACCAAAACTCTGAGTGGGCCAGGCACTCCTGTAATCCCAACACTTTGGAAAGCCAAGGCAAGAAAATTGCCTGAGCCCAGGAGTTTGAGACCAGCCTGGGCAACATGGCGAGACCTCATCTCTACAGTAAATGAAAAAATTAACCTGACGTGGTGGCATGTGCCTGTATCCCTTGCTACTCGAGAGGCTGATGAGGAAGGACTGCCTGAGCCCAGAAGGTTGAGGGTATGGTGGCCGTGATTGTGCCACTGCACTCCAGGCTGGGCAAAAGAGAGACTCCCACTCAAAAAAAGGGAAAAGAAAAAAAAACAGAGGGCTGGGTTTCCTTGATCAAATAGTAAACTCAGCCAGGCGTGGTGGCTCATGCCTATAATCCCAGCATTTGGGAGGCCGAGGTTAGAGGACTGCCTGATCCCATGAGTTCGAGACCAGCCTGGACAACTTATCAAGACATCATCTCTACAATAGATCAAGAAAAATTAGCCAGGTGTAATGGCACATGCCTGTAGTTCCAGCTATTTGGAAGGCTGAGGCAGAAGGATTGCCTGAGCCCAGCAGGTCGAGGCATCAGTGGCCATGAGCGTGCCACTGCACTCCAACCTGGGCAAGAGTGAGATTCTGACTCAAAAAATAAAAATAAAAATAAACTCTGTTCAACGTGTCTTCATCATTAACTCTACTGATCTACTTTCCTATTTCTCTCTCTCTCTCTCTCCCCCCCACCCCGAAGATTTCACTAACTTTGCTCCTCTTTGCATATAAAATTCTGTATTTTATCCAGAATTTCTGGGTGCTTTGTGAAAAGATGAATTTTTAGAATATCTGATTATGTTGCTGGAAAATGGAGTCCCAGCCTCCTTCTATAGCTTACTCTTAGACATTTATATTGCACAGCAGCACTTTGTGAGGTCCTGAAGTCAATAAATCTATAAAGTGTTGTTTAAGCCAGCATTTCTTGAACTTTTTTTTTCACCCTGAACCCCTTTGTTCAAATAATACCTATCCTTAAGAGCAAGTAATGTCTGGAATGTTCTTTAGGAAACACTGTTCTAATGATTTAAATAGTGATAGTAGGTGAGGGAATCTGACTGCTGATAGCGGTCATTCTTGATAAACTTGGGGAACTGCCATAGAAAACTTTGCAAACAAATTGTTCTTGCATTCTTAGAAGTTATGGGGATTTGGGGGAGTTTTGTTTTGGGGTTTTGCTGTTGTTGTTTCTGTGGTAGTGGGGGTCCTATGTGGATTCCACAAACACTGTGTACATTTGCACTCCTCTTGGCCAGCACACAGGGCTAACGTTATCTCTCTTCACACAAGGAAGGAAATGAAGTACTTTCCATTCTAGCCCTTGTTTTCCTACCCAAAAGTTTCCATGGCTTTATTTTGGGTACTGAAACTTTCCAAAGCCAATGTCACGCAATAAATTTGGTGGAACAGTTGTGTAAAATCTGTTCTTCCATTTTTTGAATAAGAGAACTTATTAAATTTATTTTTAAACCCTAAAAATGTCTATTTTTCTGACAGATCTGGAACAACCGACATTGAAATAGAACTTCACATAGAACTACTCCTGATCAAGGAACAGGAGTTATGCTAGCTCTCCAAAAAAGTTGAAAAAGTTTGAACGAGCTGCCTAAATAGAACATAATCCTACACAATGTTCAATTGAATCATGGCGAATTAATATGAGCATGCCATAAAATTCCTTCTCTCTTGAACACAGATATTCCATGTGCTTCTAGAACAAGATTTTTCTAAACTGTACAGTTGGGAAATTAATTCTGTGAATAATTTTCAGAGACTAGGAGAGTAGGGCATTGCTATAGAACTTATGTCAATATAATGTTAAATGGAGATTTATATAGGAAACAAATAAGAAAAAACAAAATTCTCTAGAAAATGTTTTCATTGTTTGACTGGTTATAATAAAAAGTTATCTAAAGACTGAGGGATGAACTGGAAGAAGGTCTCTTTTGGCGTCAAAGTCTACTTTTAAATTTTCTTCATTGCACTTAGGCTACAGATTTACTAGACACACTTCTAGAAAAGCATAATCCATCACAAATAATGACCATTAAATAGCCAATCAAATTATCAGTCAATGCATATTAAACACTCTGTGCAAGGGAATCAAAGATGCAATGATCCCTTCCATTGAAAAGTTTCCAGCATAATCTGTGAAATCAAACATATACGTGTGAAAAGCTAGAAAGAGGCCATCTTCTTTTTTACAGGTGTCAGTATGGCAGCCCCTGACAAAGGCTCTCTGAATTTTCTTTTTTTTTTTTCTTTTTTTTTGAGTTGGAGTCTCACTCTGTCACCCAGACTGGAGTGCAGTGGCCGCTCCGGCCACCACAGCCTCGACCTGCTGGGCTCTGGCGATCCTTCCGCCTCAGCCTTCCAAGTAGCTGGAACTACAGGTGCGCGCTACCACACCCCGCTAGTTTTTGATTTATTGTAGAGATGAGGTCTCGCCAAGTTGCCCAGGCGGGTCTCAAACACACGGGCTCAGGCAATCCACTCACCTCAGCCTCCCAAGGCACGGGATTACAGGCTGAGCCACCGAGCCCGGCTCTCTGAACTTTCATTTAAAATGTCTGTTAAGATGCAGGAAAAAGAGAAAATTCATGATACAAAGAAAAATAGGCTCCAGAATACAATTCTCCAACCGCAAAAATAATCATGAAGCAATATTTGGAAAAGTGCTTGTTTGTCTTCTTAATCTTCACAGTGTAGAACAGCAAAGCCAGCCCACCTGAAAGATGTTCCTTCTCTGCTCAAAGAACCAGAGACACAGGATCATCAGCCCCACGAGAACCAGGCAGCTCTCTCTACTGGGTACATATTGCCTTAGGGATTGGTGAGAGTACTGTTCCGCTTCCCCCATCACACCACCGTCTAACATAATGCATTTTATATTGCAATTCCAAAAGAACAAACAGCAGAAAAAGTAGGGAGGATTGACACTGGCACATGACATTCAGTCCAGTCATTGTGGGAAGACCAGGATGACTCAGTAGTTGACGCAGGATAATTATATATTTCAGGTATTCTGTTACAGAACCAGGCAAGGAAGGTAGGGAATCTCTCCTTAGGACAGAAAAGATCTGTATATGAGATACTTGTCTGCTAAATCCTGGGATTTAGGCAGAGAATGTTTGAAGATGGGTAGTAGGGAAAGAAAGTGCAGTAAAATAAAGGGAAGCGTACTGTGGTGATGTGGATAAAGACAAATCCCAAGTATTATGCAGTATGGGTCAGGGAACAGGTGCTCGTGGGTGAAACTCACAGGACCAGTCTGCCCTTTCTTCTCACATTTTCTCATCATCCTTGGAGAGAGGCAAAGCTAGAAGGCACACAGCAGCACACTCAGGGTCTACAGGAGGGACTTTGCTTCTCTGCTCCTCTATCTTTTTTTGAGCAGTGCATTGCTTTATTTGTGAGGCTCATGGGAAACACCCCGGTGAGGAAATAAATCAGTTAAAGGACTACAAATGTAAAGACCAATAATGTTAAAATAGCAATAAGGAAAATGATTAACTGAAATCTTTTTTGTTTTTGTTTTTTGACTTAGAGTCTCACTCCATCGCCTAGGCTGGAATGCAGTGGCACACTCACGGCCACCCCAGTGTCGACCTGCTGGGCTCCTGCGATCCTTCTGCCTCAGCCTTCCAAGTAGTCAGAACTATGGGCGCCCAGTACCACGCCTGGCTAATTTTTTTTTAATTTATTGTAAAGACGAGATCTCGCCAAGTTGCCCAGGCTGGTCTTGAACCCGCGGGCTCAGGCAATCCACTTGCCTCAGCCTCCCAAAATGCTGGGATTACAGGTTGAACCACCGAGCATGGTCAACTGAAATCTTAAGAGGACTCGACTTGTGGAAGATAAACTTTAACTACTGTTGTAAAAAAAAAAAAAATCTGTATAAAGAAGTGAGGAAATTGGTCTCAATAACATTAGTAAAGAATATGTTCTAGAAAGTGGAGGTAATTAGATGTTAAATTCTGGCAGCAGTTTAATAAAACAGTCCTGAATGTTTAGGCTGAAGCCAATACCTAATGAGGACAAAAGTCCTATCTGTGAGGAATTTTGTGTGGTATCTGGAGAAATATTACACTGTGCCTAAACCAATTTGAGTTGTTTTCACAAGTGTTGTAAAGTTTCGTATAGTACAAGATTTTTTACATGCACTTCAATTTCATAGCAAGAGTGGCAGATAATACTTAAACACAGAAGACGGCATTCATGCAATATATCTAACTCCTTGATATAATAATGCATAAAATTAAAAATGACTACACTATCATTACATCTAGGGCTTTCTGCAACTACCAGGTGGTGGTTATGAAAAGCAAAGCCCTCAATATCAACATCTATAAAGCAGCTACCAGTTTCTACAGGTGTTCTCTTTTTTTTCATTTTTTTTCTTCATTCTTCTGCTGTTGTTGCTGCTGCTTAGAAAAACTTGTGAAAACAAGATTATAATCATTGAACATAGCACTCCGGCAATCAAGACATTTTAAAAATCTTCAATCTTCTGGGACAAAGAAAGCACTGTGGGACACTTAGAACTCTTATGAACAAATAAGGCAGTTACAAATTTTCCTAGCAGGACGATCTCCACAACTTTCCTGATGAGGTTATCATAGAAGGTTTCAAAGCTGACATAAGAAAATTCTGGTTCTGGAGTTAGGTGAATAGGCCAATAAGTTCCAACCAATTTCATTCCATTCATCAAATACTCACACCGATTGAAAAGTGCAGCATCAATGACAGAATCTGGTATTGGTTCACAAATTCTCACGAGTGACATTCTTTGCACCATGTGATATAGTTTGGATGCTGTTCCCTCCAAATCTCATGTTGAAATAACAATCCCCAATGTTGGAGACAAAACCTAGTGGAAGGTGTTGGGCCATGGGGAAGGATTCCTCTTAATGGCTTGGTACTCTCTCTACGGGAATGAGTTCATGCGAGATCTGGTTGCTAAAAAGAGTCTGAGACATCCCCCCACTTCTGTTCTTGTCATATGAAAGGTCTACTCCTCCTTCACCTTCTCCCGTGATTGTAAGCTTCCCGAAGCTTCACCAGCAGCAGATGCTGGTGCCATGCAGAATCATGAGCCGAATAAACCTTTTTTCTTTATAAACCACTCAGTCTCAGGTATTCCTTTATAACAATGCAAAAATGAACTGATGCATCATCTTTCGTGTAAAATTGGTCCATAACCATCGGGTCAAACTCTCTCAGAATTGCCAGGGTTTGATCTGACTAATTACTTTGACTCTCTGGGAAACTCTAAGTATACAAGTAATAGTTCCCATACAATACCCTGCTCCATTTGGGAAAGTTGCATTAAGAAATTATTTCCGCCGGGCTCGGTGGCTCAGCCTGCAATCCCGCGTTTTGGGAGGCTGAGGTGAGTGGATTGCCTGAGCCCGCGGGTTCGAGACCCGCCTGGGCAACTTGGTGAGACCTCATCTCTACTATAAATCAAAAAAATTAGCCGGGCGTGGTAGCACGCCCCTGTAGTTCCAGCTACTTGGAAGGCTGAGGCGGAAGGATTGCTGGAGCCCAGCAGGTCGAGGCTGCAGTGGCCGGGAGCGGCCACTGCACTCCAGTCTGGGTGACAGAGTGAGACTCCAACTCAAAAAAAAAAAAATTATTTCCTGGAAACTCTGGTGTGAGTACCCTTGGTGAGAAGCCTTCATGAAATTATTATAAAAATAAAAAAAGCTTTGGATTGAGTCAAACCTACCGCAATTTTTCACAAGCTTTGACAAGGATACCAGTGCTTTCAGCAAGAGGGTGGTAACACATGTCTTCAAAACGAAACATCTCTTCTGGGACAAACCTGCTACTCTCACTGAGCACATAAGCTTCCTGCTTGCCAGTTGTGCACTAAACATTGCACATCCTTCAACAGCATGTCCCACTCAGATCTTGGGATAGTGGGAAAAGCCCCCATCTGTGCCAGGAGAATCAAACCTTCAGTAACTTCTTGATCTCATCAAAAAAGTGTGCAGCTTCCATCACCATGAGACCAGCAACAACCAACTGCCAAAGAAAATCAACTTAATTAAGCTTCTTCTCCCATCACGATGGATTATTCTAGCTGTGTTACTAAAGTTCAGGTTCCTTTTTGTGCTATAATTTTATATAAACTTGGGGGGGAAGAGCTGATTAAATTTTCCCAGATTTCTGTGAGCAAAAGTTGAACATGAGTCTGTTGGAAACCAAGATAAAGATGGTTCAGTCTCTTGTAGTTTGTTCCTTCTCCATTAGAGAAAATAGAGGGAGCCTAGCTAATGTCACCGAATATGTGTAAGCCCCTTCATCTTCTTATAACACAAATATGCTAACAGTCTTGTAGGTAAATAATAAACTACTGGGGCATAAGCACCAAGCAGTTTGAATGTACAGTCAGCCCTGCAGGGAGTTGTCTCTGCAAACTCAGGCACTCAGAGCCTGGCAACCTTGAGAGAAGCTAGAGTCAGATGCTGGAAGACAGGTCACCCAGACCCAAGGGAAACTGAATTAACCCAGTCCCAGTCTTTCCACTACCAGTCATCCTGAGCTTTTGATGTCATTCAACAAACAGTCTTGCTTGTCTCACTCCAAGAATCCACAATGTGGTTCTGGTGACTCATGAAATATAAGCCTGCCCGTGACATGGAGAAACAAGAAATTTTCAGTGAGGTTGTCAGTATTTATTGATATCACCAAGAGATTGTAATTTCATGCACAGAGAGTACACAGGTAAAAGCTCTTTGTGAAGGACCTCCCAGAATGTTTAGTCATGGATTCCAGGTCAATCCAGGAGAAAGAAAATCCCAAGGATCAGTTTGAGGGGTATCTAAAACCATTTGACTCTTGCAGATAAATAATATCTTGGTCAAAGATATTAATCTAGAGGCAATGGAAGGTGTTGGCCATTATATATGCACATGCTGCCTAACCACTAAATAATACAGAGTTAGTGGTTCTTCAATACAACTAAACTCTAGAGTCAAAGCTTATCTCTTTAACAGTAAGAGGCTTAACTGTCTTGTTGACAATCTCTCCCTAAGATGACTAGAAGCTTTTGTGTTATGCACTTGGGAGGAAAACCTAGGTAAAATGGTTAAAATTGCATCATCTTCCCCAGAAAATCCCTGATATTGGCACCAGAGGCTAAGATGTTGCTGCTGCCATCAGGCCTGGGGTCACTGTGAAGGGTCATGTGTAAGTCTCAGGGAACAAGCAGTATCACGTCCAAGGGAAAGGCATGGAAGGGCCTTCCTACCTCAAGGAGAAATCAGTTCTGGGCTCATAGAGTGTCAGTCTGAGTCTGGTACAAGGTGACCCTGTGTATCATGTGGCAAATGACATCATCTGTGCAAGAGATAAGAGTATAGTTGTTAAGGCTAAGGTGAGCAATTGTAGTATGGCTAAGTAAGAGCTACTCCTGCACCATTGTCTGAGAGAGTAGAATGTTAATTAAATCTCCTGCCTCAAGTTCAAGTTAGGGGTGACATTGAGATAAGCTTACACAATAGGCCATTGTCAATACACCCAAAGAAGGCCGTTCCTTATTCTAGAATGAATGGAAGAAACATGAGCCATTCTTTGACCCCTACTCACACTTAGTCCAACTCTGGGTTGATCCAGACCAGACCACCTGCTCTTTTCTCTGAGAGTCATCATTCTACCACCAAAGGCTATCAGGCAACCTTCACAGAACAAGGAGGTACTACAAAGAAGAAGGAATCTTCTACAGAGCTCTAATGCCACAACCACATGCCCATCACAGGAGAAGAACGCATAGGAAGGATAAAAAGTCAACGCACAGACAAAATGTCAGAGTTATCTGCCTTGTAGCCGTTACCATGAGATGACTTCACAGGGGCAGACGTCATCCAAATTTATGTTCATGAATCTGTTCCCAACCCAGGCAACCTAACCTTCCCAGCCATCTCTCTGGGGTCAAGGTGAAGATTTTTAAAAAGGGGGAAATTGATTAGGTATAGAGACTCTAGGGTCTAACAGGACCAGTGGAGTTTTCATTTCTGCATTGCTGGATACCTATCCCTGGCTCCTGTGAAGCTTATTCATCAGTTGTGAGCTGGTCCAGAGCTTCTTGGTATTATCTGTATTTATCTCAAACTCTCATATAGGAGCTTATAGTGAGTCCTGACCGCTTAGGTAATATTCTCATGATATTGGGGTTGCTGTTTTCCTTTCCATTCATGATTCCAATGAAGAGTATACAGATCATTAAGGACTTAACTGCTACATGTGTTGTATGCTAGGATTTCTTGCTCATATATCTGGTATTACAGGCTTTGCAAGCATCAGAATTTTTCCATGTGTCAAATGAGTTTTTTATTTGGGTACCATAATCCTTCATGGTGGTTTTGTGTCCTTGTTGGGGTTGGGCATAAATTCAGCAGGTCACCATGGATAAGAGAGTCACTTGGGTCTGGTAGTTTTTTCATCCCAATATTTTCTTTAGGATGTGAACTCTTGTTATGGACATGTACAGAGATCAAGCTCATGGTTGAGTTGTTGTATTTGTTATCAGAGGGACATCTTGTATGTTGATACCCTTAATAGTTTAGTTGTGAGTGATGTAGTAGCTTGATTACATAGCAAGATATCTAATAGCAACTCATGAACTTATCTAGAGGCATATTTTAGACAATTTCAGGACAGGAGTCTCTATGGCCAGGAGCATCACTTGAAGTTCCACCCATTTTCTAGAGCAGCCAATGCAGTACTCTGTAGGACTTGTCTGTCTTGGAGACAGGCTATACTATTGATGAACAAGTCTTTCTTGTCAGGAGATAAATCTCACATTTGAGGCTCCCACTCAATCAGCAACTCCAGTAAGCCATCAGGTGTTACCTTTAAAATACCTGTTGGATGAACAGCCTCTTGCTCATGAATTCAGCTAAGGAATTGAGGACCAGGTTTGACCTTCAGTTGGATGTACAATTTCCATTTTGTAATGAAATTTTCTTGGCATTTCCCCACCTCAAAGGACTTTAGTTCATAGAGTATGAGATGGGTTGTCAGAGTGACATTTTTTTCTTTAGTGACACAATCTGTCCTAGTTAGAGCTCAGAAACAGAGTTGAAATACTTAGCAATGGAGGGAGGCCTCAAAGTGCAAAGATTTTAAAATATTAGCAGAATCTCATTGCCAAAACTTTCAATAATCTTTCAGATCAGTGTTGTAGTTTGAATGTGTCATAAAATTAATCCTCAATGCAACAGTGTTGGAAGGTTGGCCTAATAAGAGGTGATTAGGCCACAAGGGCTATACTCTCATGAATGAATTAATGCTGTTGTCATAGGTCATAGAAGTGGTTCATTGTCATGTGAGTGGGTTTTTATAAAAGGGAGAGTTCACTTGTCTTCTCTCTTTCTCTCTCTCTCTCTCTCTCTCTCTCTCTCTCTCTCTCTCTCTTTCTCCTTCTCACCTTCCTCTCTGTGATGATGCAGCAAGAAGGCCCTCACCAGATGTCAGCCCCTTGATCTTGGACTTCTCGGCCTCCACAGCTATAACCAATACATTCCTGTTCTTTATAAATTATCCAGTCTCAAGTATTCTGTAATAGCAGCACAAAATTAACCAAGGCAATCAGTCATGAATACATGTAATTTCTCAGAGTCTGAAGAAGATAAGGGGACCGAGAATAGAAATTTTGTTAGTGCTCCTTAGACAGCTTCCCTAGACAGACAGGGCTTCTAACTGCAGGAAGCATTATTTAAATCTGTTTGGCTGTATGTGAAGTATCACAGGTATTTGAATAAGATGCCTGCATGTGATGTACTATATCCAAAGAAGCAAACCAGGTGTTAGGGCTCTTTCCTTGTAGCCTATAGCTGTAGGGTTAGCAGTGTGTCTTTGGCAGTTGTGGAATGTTTCTTGGGCTGCTGCCCAAATACCCCTCAAAAAAGACACTTGAAAAGTGGGGCTGTTGACTCTCTTCTGATTCAGGACCCAGCTGACCGAACAGCATTGTCTGGTCAGCATGCAGAACAGTAAAAGAAGCTTTTTTAGTTGGAGCCATAATTAAGATGTCACACATTTAATAGGATACTTGAATCTCAATGAGTTGTTACATTGTGCTAGGAATTAAGACGCTATTTCTAAGGAGATGTGCTACATGCTCTGTTGAGTAAAAGCAAAGTGTTCTTGTTCTCCTTCCTAAAGAAATATAAAGAAGAGGAAATAGCAGATCTACAGTGACATATCAGGCATAGATAATAGCTTCAACCGGTTCAATAACTCTTCTTGAGCACCTCTTAATTTGGTCCTGTTATTCACCTTTGGGTACCAAGCCCAATCCCCACCTCCAGCTTTTTTGACCAGTCAAACTAGACTGTTGAACTGGTAGATAGTGGGAATTTAATCTTCACCTACATTTATGCCTTCCTGGTAGATAATTCTACTTTCATTGCACAATCCTTTCTAGAACAGAAAATGCAGGTAACTTCTGGGAGTATAATCAATTGTGATGGCTACATCAAAGGTTATAATGTAGTAGTTCATCTAGCATTGGTACCACATCATTGGGCTAATATTTAAGAATGTCCATTCCAGTTATGCAGCCTGACAAAGAAATCCACAAATACCGTCTAATCAATAGTCAAACACCCACAGGATTTGTGACCCAGGGTTCTGAACCTTCAGGAGACAAGGATGTCTCAAGAAATATTAGTCCTGAATCCTAGAAGGGTTCATTTACCATTGCTTAAGACTTGAAATCTTTCTGAAGCAGTTGGGAAACAGGGTCTAACTCTAGTTCTCTTTAAGTTTGAATGGGATAAACTCTATATAGAGGGACTCTTTGGAGCTTGAACTCAGCCTCAGAAGATAGCAACAAAGACTGGGGCAGAATATCTCTATAATGGTTAATTTTGTATTAGTTTGACTGGGCTGGGAATGCCCAGATAGCTGGTGAAACATTTATGAATGGGCCTGTGTTTCCAGATGAGATTAGCATTTGAATCTGTAGACTGAAGCTCTCCCTTACCAATATGGGATTGAGGGGCATCATCCAGTCCATCGAGGGCAACTTTGCTCTCTGCTTGTGCTAGAACATCCATCTTCTCCTGTTTTCAGATGTTGTGCTCCCGGTTCTTGGGCCTTTCAACTTGGACCAGGACTTACACCCTTTGCTCCCCTGGTTCTTGGGCCTTCAGGTTTTGACTGAAACTACACCAGTGGTTTTCCTCAGCCTCCAATTTGCAGATGGCAGATTGTGGGACTTCTCAGCTGCCATAATCCTGTGATCCAATCCCTCATAATAAATATCATTCCATATAGCTATCATATTTATATATGTATATCATGATACACACACACACACACATATATATATTTATATATATATGCTGTTGGTTCTGTTTCTCTGGAGAAACCTGACTAATACAATATTTTTCTATCTCTGATTTTTCTGTCGAAGATTAAAAATAATATTAATAAAATTAAAAATTGGGCTGCCATTTTGAGGCCTCTTATTTCCACATTCCATGGGGCATATATTGCCTAAAAAGACTATTGCACCTTTCAAATACTCTTAGGTCAAAGGAGTGAAAATAAGTTCACCATATGGTCACCTCAATAAATATTTTGAATGAATGAATAGATGCTCAACTATGCATAAGAAAAGCCTCCTCTATACATTTTTGTAAAAAAAAATTATTTGAAGACATACTCTAACCAAATCAGAAACTAATAAAAACTAGTATAGCGAGAATGGGAAAATTGTAGTTCAAAAGGATAAGGTCTCCCCTTATTCAGTTTACACCCCAATTTCAGGGATCCTTGAATTATGTATTTCCAGATGAATCCCACGGTCTCAGGACAAAGTTTGACCTTGTGTTACTTGATTAACTAGCCATCTTATTCCTCTCTTCCTTTCCTAGTATAAGGATAGATGTTTCTTGAGCCACAGACCCCACCCAGTAAATCAGATGGAATGTCTTGACTTGTTTGATGGCTATTTAAAACAATAAGTACTGTTGTTCTTCCAGAACTTGCTAACAATGCTTAAGTTTTCACTTGATCGGGGCACTATGCCAGAAGAAACACTTAACAAAAAGTCTTTTCTCCTTTATAAAAGCAGAATTACATAGAACAACATAATGGACATGTTATGGCTGAGCGACTTAAATAAAGATTGCTTGCATCTTTGAAAAACTTATTTTAAACGATTATAAGAGTCTTTTAAATTGGGAAAATTTAATAAAACCACCCAGGCAGATATTATCTTTTACCAGATCTTTCTCCATGGCATCAAGATCTATTAATACTTCAGGGTTACCTAGGCTTGAAAATACATAAAATACGATCTTGAGTATGTAACAATATAGGAGAAAAAGACTACAAAGAAATATATCAAAATGTATGGAGTGATTATTTCTAGATATTGGGAGTCTGGGAGATTTGAGTTTCATTTTTTCTGCTTTTCAAATGAACATTTTTAATAATCATTAAAAATGGATGTTACAAAGCTCAGAACATACAATTTATATATGTCCATAACATTAACTAAGTGAAAGAAGAAATGTAGAAAGAAGAAAATAGTTGGAAAGAAGAATACCAGAATGTAATTTTTTGAGTGATTTAATTTCTACTTTCTGGCTTTTCATATTTTGTAAAATTTCTATAATTAGTGGAGCATACATTAACTTTTAATGCAAAAAAACTTCACTCTGTTTTCTTAAGTAAATTGCAAATGAGTAATAAGGCAGTAAATGCCAAACAAACCAAACCAAAAAAAAAAAAAAAAATAGTTCCAGTAGGAAACAAGATCATTGGAGGGAGATTCACTGTGTGCCGTGTATTAGGAATGGCCTCAGGGGAGACAGAGATTTTGCTGGGCTTGAAATATGGGCAGGTGTGCCAGAACAAAGAAGAGGATAAGGCACTCAGAGCCGGGAAGGTGGCCTGGTCACAGGATGGAGCATTCTGATTGGAGCAGAGGGTTCATTCAGGGCAGTGACAGAGAATAAGTATAAAGTTAGGTCTCAGTGCACTGGGGCGGGAAGTGGGTCTCCAGTGAAGTACCTAGAGTTTATTTTGCAAAACATTGCCAGTTTATGCCATTCTTGCCTGCAGCCCAGGGGATTGCATGCAGGTCGATGCTTCCATCAACCACTGGGCCCATTCCAAAGTCAAGGACACTTCTAGTAGTGCCATTCCATTTCACTTTGGGACCTGTATCCCTTCTCCTGCTGCCTTCTCTTTAACATTCCTCCTGTCTGCCCAAAGCCCTTGACTTCCTGGTTCCATCTGGTTACCCCCCACCACAGCCCTGAGTAAATTCCCTCCTCTATGAAACCATCTCACATTCTTCCTCCCATCCATTCCATCCGAGAATAATTGCTCTTCCCTCAGTGTTGTTAATGGTAGGTAGGAAATTATCTGGCTATAGTAATTCATAAAAAAGGAAAAATTACTTACAATTTTAGCATTTGCCGGGCTCAGTGGCTCAGCCTGTAATCCCGCGCCTTTGGGAGGCTGAGGTGAGTGGATTGCCTGAGCCTGCAGGTTCGAGACCCGCCTGGGCAGCGAGACCTCATCTCTACAATAAATCAAAAAGTCAGCCAGGGTGGTAGCACGCGCCTGTAGTTCCAGCTACTTGGAAGGCTGAGGCAGAAGGATCGCCGGAGCCCAGCAGGTCGAGGCTGCGGTGGCCGGGAGCGGCCACTGCACTCCAGTCTGGGCGACAGAGTGAGACTCCAACTCAGAAAAAAAAAAAAAAACAATTTTAGCATTTATTTGCAAGGGATATTCACATTTTATTTGAGGTGCTTGCTAATCCGTGGGACTTAGAACAATGGAGGGAAGGAGTTGCTAGCCTCATCCTCAAACTAATAAAGCCACCTGTTCACCTTCCTAGAGCCAACTGCTTTGAAAAGGTCACCAATCTTTTAAAATTCTTGTAAATTCAAGACTGAGAGCTATAGGAGACAGGATTCAAGTTGATCCTCTGAGTCCAAGCCAATGCCAGGACGGGTTGATGCTGACCCATTATTCTTCTCTACTTACACAGCTGGTCAAGGCAGGTAAGGGGTGATTTGACAAAGGAATGCTTGCTATCTTGGGGCTCAGACAAAGCCAAGGCTTCCTTCGACCCTTGGAGTCAGGCCACATACTTTCCTGCTTACCCTACTGCCCACCTGTTCCGTGTGTACTCGACCTGACCCCGTGCCCAGGGCAGGGAAGGAGGAGAAGGAAGAGGAGGTATGCGTATGCGTGGGACAGTACTGTGAGCTGGAGGGGGTGGCAGGGTGATATGTGGAACAGATGCAAGGGCTGGTTATTATTAGTGCCCTTGGTAAACAGAAGAGCTGCTTACACAGGAATGAAATCAGCTGTTTTTGTACTGGGGCAAGTTCCAGAGGGGATGGCCTCCTCTCTCTCCCAACTTAATCTGACTCCCTCTGAAACCTGAAAACTGCCAATGCTGCTTCAAATTTCTCCGTCCTCAGTCTACTCGCTGCAGTCAGATATGTAATAATAATGAGAATAACTATTAGAACTAACCATTCCAGGAACAATTGTAAGACTTCATCTATGTAAACTCTATTTTCCTTACAATAGACCTCTGCTGAAGGTGCTACTGTTGTCATTGTGTCACAGATGAGGATTCCCAAAGCCCAAAGAGCTGAAATTACTTCCCCAAGACCACCCCGCTGATAAGAGGCAGGGCTGGGATTTGAAACTATGCACTATTCCTATCTGCTTTAATGCTCTACCTTAATTGCTTAGCCTCGCTAAACTTTGCTTTCTTCATGTGTGTAAGAAATCCTGGATCCACAAGTCACACAGAGCGGAATCTAAACTCCTCAGTCTGAGGGTAAAGTACTTTCACACTGTATTCTTACCCTCCATGTCTGACCTGGTCTCCAGTTTTTTGGACACATGAAATCATTCATCTGGCCAAATGGATCTATTCGATGAACTTGCACATGCACTCAATATCCTTGTACAAAAACAGCTGATTTCATTCCTGTGTAAGCAGCCCTTCTGTTTACATGAACCCTTTGTCATCTAGCCCTTCTCCTCCAGCTCATCCCATCTCTTGTGACTGGCACAAAGTTGTGAATAAGAAAATGTACACACAAAGACACTTTTGTGGGGGGGATTCTCACTTTGTTGCTCAGGCTGGAGTGCAGTGACATGACCACAGCTCAACCTCCTGGGCTCAGACAATCCTCCCACCTCAGCCTCCCAATTAGCTAGGACTACAGGCATGCACCAACACATCCTGTTAATTTCTGTAATTTTTTTTTTTTTTTGTAGAGGTCTCACTATGTTGCCCAGGCTGGTCTCGAACTCCTGTGCTCAAGTGATCCTCCTTTGCTCAAGCGATCCTCCTGCCTCGGTCTCCCAAAGCACTGGGATTGCAGGCATCAGCACCATGCCCAGCCTGACAATTCTTATTTACTCTATCTCCTCCTTGCTTCCAACTGTGTATGGTTCCCCACATTTAGAAAACCTTATCTGACCCCACCAGGCTGGTTAGGTATCTTTCCCTTCTCCCGGAGCTGAAGTGGTAGGACGCTATTTCTATATTAGTAAAATACATTACAGCCCTTTTAAAACATAGGATGCATTTAAGATACTCTGGGAAAATAGATCAATAAAACCTCCAGAGTTTGGTTGAACCATTTCCACCCCTATAAAACTTTATTTTTACCTGTCAACAGCATCTGTCCAATCATTTTGGTTTCTGGCTTCTCCCACTAAAGTCTCACTGTGACCCACACCACTAGCTCCTCTGCCAACTCCCTGAGTGTCTCCTAGTTTAGTGAGACTCCGACTTACATGTGTATGTGCATCACTTGGAGATTATGATGTAGGGGCCCGAGAGTCTGCATTTCAAGCAAGCTACCAGGTGATGTCAGTATTGTTAGACCACGGATCAAAGTTTGTGCAAACTCAGCATAACACTTAATTCTGTTTCCCTCTCTTCCAGGTGGTACACACTTATGGGCCTGCCCTGCCCCCAAGACGTGTCCCCTTCTGGATCACCCAATACACCTATGATAACCTTCTCATTTGCAAAAATCTGCAATCCCAGTCACACGTCTCGCTTTCCCCACCTGGCTCACACCTTCCTCTTATGTCCTCTCTCTTTCCTCCCTTTTCTCTCTCAGACCTGTAACAGCTCCAGTTGAGTAACCTTCTCTAAAGTTGTTGGCATTGAGCTCCCCATTAAACCAACGTAGCATGTGTTTCTTGCTACTCAGAGATTCTGTAATTATAACAACAATGGTTGCATACAATTTTTAACCAGTCTGAAGGCTACTCTCTGTTGTGGGATGTGTGTACCACAAGGAAGGGAAACGCGTGGGAAGGGAATCAGAAAAAAAACTAGGCAGAACATTCAGTACTTTATGTTTTATTTACAAGGAGCCTTAATTATTTATTATAAGCATGATTATTCTTCCCTATAATCACAGGACAGAAAAAAGTTGAGGGTGGTTAACAGAGCCCTGGGGACGCCTCCAGGGGCTCGCAAACAGCAGGAGAAGGAGGACTGTCACACTGATGAAGACTGAGGAGCTGAGGGTGACCTCCAATGCTCCCACCACCTCCAACTGGGCTGCCCACACCTGAGAGCCAACAAGGCCACCTTGGGGTTCCTCTTTCACCACAGTGCAACGCTGTCTCTCTGAAACTTTTTTATCTCATGGAACGTTTTGAGAATCTGAATCCAATAAAAGCCAGGGTCTCTCTGCACACAGTTGCACAAGAAAACAATGTCTCCTTAAAATTTCAGGGTTGACAGGTTTCCCAAGGGCATGAAAAGCAGAACTTAAATAAAAATATACAAAAGAAGCATGAAAGAGTAGTGCCCAAGAAATTGTATAGAAGTGAGAGGCAGAATTGTTTAGTGCAAAGGACATTTGATGTAAAGTTAGAAGGTCTAGATTCATATCCTAGGGGCTGGGAGCGGTGGCTGGTGTCTGTAATCCCAGCACTTTGGGAAGGTTGAGGCAGAAGGACTGCTCGAGGCCAGGAGTTTGAGACCATCTTGGACAACATAGAAAGATATCATCTCTACAAAAAAATAAAAAAATTAGCTAGGTGTGATGGCATGTGCCTGTAGTCCCAGTTACTTGGAAGGCTGAGGCAGATTGCCTGAGCCCAGGAAGTCAAGGCTACAGTGAGCCATGATTGTGCCACTGCCATCTGAGGCAGTGATACTTACCTTGTGGGCTTGTAGCAAGGATTAATGGAGTCAAGTACGTGAGGTACCTGCCAGAATGTAGAAATGCAATAAATATTAGACTCTGCTTTGGGATGCAGCAGGGGCTTCTAAAAATGATTATTTCCCCAAGTAAGGGGCATCCATGTATATCAGTTCAAATAAGAGGGCCCTTGTCCTCCCTTCCCATTGATGGCTACTGACCAGTTGGGATGGGATCATTGTCTCACTCAGTAGGGTCTGGGTGGGCTGGGGCAGAGCAGTGCACCTTCCAACACCCCAGGAAAAACACACTGTGGATACACTGTCCTGGAGCCTCAAGTTGCTTATAAGAAATTTGTTTATAAGCACTATGTGAAGTCCTTGCTAAAAATGCAACCTAAGAACAATTGTATTTTTACATTGAAGGGCTTTTAAAAATACTTCAGATTGGAAGGTCAAGGCTTCAAAGAGTGTAGTGACGGGCTGTTTGTCTCCATTACCCTCAGCTTCTGGTACTTCTGTGAACATGTTCTGACCTCAGACTGTGGGTGGAAATGCAGGAAGGATGCTGTCTGTGCATTAGTGTGAGACTCGAAACTTGCCTAGAGTGCTTCTGAAGCTCTGCCAAGAGGAAAAAAATAGCATATAGCCTCCCTTCGAATCTCAGCTTGAAAGTGACACTGTAAATCTTTGAATTAAACAATTTCAGAATATTTTAAATCATTTGACAGGTTTTACTAGAAAGAGAAGTTGTGATGATTAAATGAGAAAAATTTATTTGAGGCAGATCCTAGACTTAAGTGTGAAAGCAAAACCAATCAAGCTTCTAGAAGAAAATAGAGGAGATATCTTTATGACTGCCTTCATCCATTTGTGCTGCTATCACAAAACACCACAGACTGGGTAATTTATAGGAACTGAAATTTATTTCTCACAGTTCTGGAGGCTGAGAGTTCAAGATCAATAATCTCAGGTTTGGTGTCTAGTAAAGGCCTGATTTCTGCTCCCAAGCTGGGCTTTGTTGTTGTGTCCTCCAGAGTGGATGAATATTGTGTTCTTACATGATGGAAGGGCCAGAAAGGCGAGAGGAATTTATAAAAAGGACTCTCTCCGTCAAGTCCTTTTTATAAGGACACCTAATGCCATTTGTGAAGGTAAAGACTTCATGACTCCATCTCCTCTTATAGGCCACACCTCTTACTACTGTTGCATTGGGGATTAAATTCCACCATGAATTTTGAGAGGACAAAAACATTTAAACCATAGCAATTATGTTGGGATAAGCAAAGATTTTTTAAACAGATTATAAAAAGAGCTAACCATAAAAAAATTGATAAAAATTTATTTTTAGTACTAAGAACTTTCTGTCCATCAAAAGACATCTTTAATGGAGTTAAAAGGCAAACCACAGGGTGGGAGAAAATATTTGCAATACATATATCTATAAAGAACTCCATAGTGATGAAAGACTCCTGTAAATTAAGTTTTAAAAGACAAAACAAAATTAGAAGTGTTCAAAAGACTTGAACAGGCAATTCAATCCAAATGGCCAGTATGTTCATGAAGACAGATGCTTATATCACTAGTCATCAGGGACATGAAAGTTAAATCACAGTAAGATACCATATTTATCCACCAGAATGGCTAAAATGAAGAAGACTGCCAGTACCAAGTGTGGGACAGAATATAGAGCAACTGGAACCCCTATACCCTGCTGGTAGGTGTGTGATCCCTGTGAAGATGAGGAGTCCTGAAACAAAAGAAGACACCTCATAGTAGGTGCTATGCGGACTGAATGTTTCTTTCACCACCACCCCTAAAATTCATATGCTAAAATCCTAACCCCAATATGATAGAATTAGGAAGTGGAGGCTTTAAGAGGTAGGTCATGGGAGTGGAATTCATCCTCATGAATGAGATGAGTGCTCTTATAAGAGAACCAAGAGAGATGATTTGTCTCTTGGCCATGAGAGAATTCAACCAGAAGACAGGCTTCTGCCAACCAGGAAGAGAGCCCTCACCAGACACCACATCACCTTGATGTTAGACTTCCCAACTTACAGAATTATGAAAAATAAATGTTTGTTGTTTAAATCACCCAATCTACCTGTATTCTATAGCAACCCGAACTGACTAGGACAGTAGAGGGTTAAAATGACAAATGAGTTGTGATTAGGTGATGAATATCAAGTCTCTCTTACACTGGAGCCCACTTGGGGCCATCCTTAGCTACTGGTTGTTGCTCTTGGAGACTCCAGCTTGTCTCTGCACCGTTATAGGTTTTTCTCCTTGTTATAGTTTTTTCTTTCTTTCTTTCTTTCCCCTGAGTTTACTTCTCTAGGTCTGGAACCATTCATCAGGTTCAGCCCCCCTTCCCTCTCCAATTTCCAATATTTTGGGCGGGGAGTGGTAAACAAAGAAATAAACAAGCAGGCTAAAGGATTTACTTCCCATTGCTTCAAAATGTATGCTACACAGTCCGTTCTCATGCTGAGAGGGTTTCTTTGTCAAAAGATATTCAGGGTTACTATAGATTGAAATGTAGTCTTGCTTTTTTATTTTATTTTTATTTTTATTCTATTTGAAAGATGTGGAGTACAACTCAGGATTAGGTATACAAGCGGTCACTATACAGATAAAGTCTGGGCCTCCCTTTGGTCCCTACTTTGCCTGATTAAGATCAGGTACCCTTACTAACGCTGTGTGCCTCGCTGCATTCACCTCCCACACAGTTTCCCACTACTGACAATTTCTTTCTTACAGTATTATGATAAATGTTCAGGGTCCACTTATAAGTGAGAACATGTGATACTCAGTTCTTTGTTTTTGTGATAGATCACTGAGTATTATAGACTCTAAATCTAATCCAAGTAGCTGCAAAGTTCATAATTTTGTCTTTCTTTATGACTGCATAATATTCCATTGTGTATATTTACCACATTTTTTTTAGCCAGTCCACTTTCGCTGGGCAACACGGTTGGTTCCATGTTTTTCTATTGTTAATAATGCTACTATAAACATGTGCGTGCAGGTATATTTTTTATAGAATGATTTGAGTTTCTCTGGGCATCCAGAAGATTGCTGGGTTGTATGGAATGTCGACTTTTAGATCTTTTAGAAATGCTACACTGTTTCCCACAGAGGTTGTACTAGTTTACATCTGATAAAGGCCTAACATCCAGGATCTGTAAGGAACTCAAACATGCTGAAAGGAAAAAAGCAAATAACCTTATTAAAAATTGGGCAAAATATATGAATAGACACTTCTCAAAAGAAGACATATGAGCAGCCAACAGATACATGAAAAAATGTTCACTAAGGATTGAAAATGAATCACTAACGATTCCTCATCAAAGGAATGCAAATGAAAACCACATTTAGATACCACCTAACTCCAGTCAGGATGGCCATCATCAATAACGCAAAAAGCAACAGATGCTGGAGAGGATGCAGGGAAAAGGGAACATTTCTACACTGTTGGTGGGAGTATAAAATTATTCTTTCTTTAACATGAATGCTCGTGATAATCGTCTTATATGATAAAATTTCCTTGATCTTTCTTCACACTCATCATTTGTTCATTATGTTTTGCTTCTGGTGCTTGATTTCTCCTCCCCTTCATGACATTCAGCCCTCCTGCTGTGGCCTTTAAACTTCCAATGCCCACAGTTCTATGAATTTCTCATTTCCGCCAATGGTATCATTTGCCAAGAACAATTTGGGAATATTGGATCACACCCTTCTTTTATAGCCTATGAACTTGGAGTTAGAGATACAGTTTTAGAAAGTATATTTTGAAATGCAGGTTAATCTCCATTTCCTTAGATTTAGTGCATAGTACACTAAAGTTGATGTGGATTATTTTCCTGAGTGAAGCCTGATATTTGGACTCTGAAATGCTTCCTTGAATTTAATTCAAGCAGTTGGAGAAAGGACAGGTTTTACATAAGGCCATTTCTAGAAAATGTATCGGTAATATTTTTACATTGCAAACCCTGCTGATCTCCATCAATAGCTGGAATTGCTGTGTAAAGTAGAAGTTTCCTCTTTTTTTGTTTTGTTCTAAGTAGAATTACATGAAGGGGCTCTCCCTTTGTGGCAGACACCATTTATCATCTACCCATTGCTTCTCTGATTGCGGCACCCTGACTTTGCTCCAAGGAATACTGGACAATGCATCTATGCCTGAGCCAGCAATCTCATGCCCTCTGGCCTGTGATCAGTCCAGAGTTGGCCATGTGACCCACTTCTGCCACTGTATACAGACATCTGCTAGGTGGAGCTTCGGGGAAAGTGGCTGCCTTCCTGACTGGAAGAAATAACCTTGCTTGTCATGGCTCTTTGCCCTTTTGCCTTGACTTTCCTCTTTTTGTCCGTCTTCCCACCCAGAACACATGTGATTCTAGAGCTGTAGTAGCCACCATATGACCAAAAGGGGATGACCAAGAGGAATGAAGATACATCAGGCCTAATGTTGAGCTGTTCAATGAATAGGCAACAGTCCATCTCTGGATTTTTTGTTATGTGAGAAAAATAAACCTCTCCAGGTGTTTTTTTGTTACTTGCAACCAAAAGCAGTCCTACCAGATGTGCTCTATTATCACCATGAGGTCAAGAGGAATAATATGAGTTGAGCAGCTTCTATGCACTAGGGCTGTTTTGCATATGCTAGCTCCTTGATTCCTCAGATGGCCCTATGAAGTAGCTCTTAGCATCTCTGTCTACAGATGAGGACACTGAGTTCAAAGAATTCAACGGAAAGGTAGATGCAAGATGAAACCCAGGCCAGTCCGGCTCTACTGTTTAAGCTCTTGCTACCTCACTATACTGCCAGGTAGGGCAGATGGAAGCTTGTTCTATTTTGGCTAAAATTTGAGGCTTTGAGTAGTTTGAAGTAGGAGTATTTGGTTTGTTTTAGTATTTTTTTTTTCATTTTTCATTTTTTTATTCTACATTTTTTTCATTTCATTTTTCATTTTCAATGATAAATACTTTGAAAAAATTAAAAAAGAATTACAACTAGCGAATGACTGGGAAATGACTCTAGTGACTTCAGATAGGGAGTCAGAAAACTTCAAGGGGTAATAATCGAGCACAGTCCTAGAAGGATGAACTAAGGATGAACCAACCATGGAAAGATCTGGAGGGAGTGTTCCAGAGAGTAGGAACAGCATGTGCAAAGGCCCTGAGATGCAAAAAACCTGATGTGTGGCTGTGAATTTGCATAATGAGCCAGGAAGTCGGAGATGAAGTTAGAGAGGCAAGAAGATCAGATGGTATAGGGTCTTGTGGGCTGTGGAGGACAGTTTGGAAGACATTGGAGGGTTTTACTCAGGCAAGTGACTTGATCTGATTTACCTCCTAAAAAGTCCACTTTGCTGCTGTGTGGAGAATGGACGGCACAGGGGTCAAGAGTGGAGGCAAGGAGACAAATTGGGAGGCTGTTTCAGTAATGCAGACAAGAGCGGATGATGGCTCAGACCAGGTTGGTAAACAATGAGGGTGGGAAAAATGGTGAGATGGGAGTACCTTCTAACAGCAGAACTAACAGGTTTGACCTTGATTCACTGTGGGGGTTGAGGGGAAAACGAGTCAAAGGTCATTCCTGAGCAACTAGTGACACCATTTGCTAGGATAGAGAAGTCTAAGGTGGATCATTTGGGGGAGGGTCCTGTGAACGGGAGTGGCACTTGAGAATCAAGAGTTCTTTAAGAACATGTTGTGCTTGAGAAGTTTATGAAACAGCCCAGTGGGGATGCCGAGTGAGCAGTTAAGTGATATAACAGCAATGAACTGGGCACCCACTACACACAAGGATCTTCGTAGATGTTACTGTGCTTCACGCTCAGTCTTATGAAAAAAATAGGTATTATTATTGTCATCAACCCCAGAAATGCAGATGAAGGAAAGGAGATTTACCCATAGGTTAAATTTCTTGCCCAAGATCCCACAGCAGATAGGTGGTAGGTAGGGCATGAAATCCGTATTTGAGATTCCAACCCCTGTTTTTTCCCTGGTCCCACCCAGCAAGAGGCTCCCTGGGGAGAGTTTTCTTTTCTTTTCTTTTCTTTTTTCTTAAGTAAGATTTATTAAGAAGACAGAAAACCTCCCACAGTGGGAGGAGACCTGAAAGAGGTTGACCAGGGAGAGTTTTTCGAGGCTCTGTGCAGACTTAGGCAGAAGCGGGGCCTACTTTGTAGGGGTGGGGCTTCCTTAGGCTAGGCCACTAAGCTTCTTTAGGGATCATTCCCTGGGCAACCTCAATACCTTCTTAAAGAGGAAGGGAAGAGATTTTTCATGGGCTAATAAGATTTTCACCTTCGGTTTAAGTTTATTAAATCTGAAAAGCTTTCCATTTTAGAGCAAAGATTGATTCTTTCCTATCACTTCTCTTAGGGATTTAAAAGAATTTGGCATTACCTGACCACACAGAAAATATTCTTAAGTGCTCCTATGAATGGGGAGAGAGAGAACTGTTCACCTGACAGGCTAGAAAAAGAGCAGCTGCCGATGAGCACATTAAGGCATCTGTCTAGTTATTTAACCTGTAACGATTTCTCTAAGAGCTCCTAGAAACCTGTGGGATGGAAAACAGTGAATCCCATCATTACTCAAAGTGAAAATGAACCATGATTCCATCGTCTGAGGGCAGCCAAGCAGCAAGAGTAGCAAAATAAAGATGAATGTCAGAACCAGGAGCCTCCGCTGAGGACTTGGAGGGAAGAAGATAAGACATCCAGAAAGAAAAGGGAAGGTCTTGTTTCCTTATGCAAGATGGTGCCAGCAAGTTCTTGTGAACTTCAAGGTCCATAAAGGGGTACTAGGACATACTTTATATATTCAGATAATGTGGTGGGTGTCTCAGGAGGGACAGTAAACAACAAATGGCAGCATCTGAAACTCAGTCTCTAAGGAACATTTTCTTTTTCAAATTCATATGGGGATGCAATCCAGATTTCCATCTTATGCCTCTATCTTTCTCCCAGTTTTTCTCCTAGATAATTTCTTTTTGTTGTTGTTGTTGTTGTTTTTATAATCCATATTTTTTATTATGATATTGTGGGGTACAGTTAAGGGTTAGGTATACAAATATGCTTCGTTCAGGCACCCTTGTTGATAAGAGGTGTCTCCCCGACCCCAGACAGATATTTACTACTGTTAATCCCAACTCCCTTCCACTCCCCCCACCCCCCGCATAGTTTCCCACCACTGTCAGTCATTTTCTTATAGCATTACATTGGATGTTCAAGGTTCACTATTTGAGTGAGAACATGTGATTCTCGGATCTTTGTTCTCCTAGATAATTTCAAAGAGGAAAATACTGACTCCGTTGACAGAATGCAATGAGTTTATGTTGAGCGCTTGAATAGTAGTGCTTCGTTTTGCTTTTTCTTCCCTCAATCTTGTCGTTGGAGTTATATAAAACCTGACATGATCCAAGGGCTTTTTTCGTTCAAGCTTTCAACTTGGTGCAATTTATGGACAATTTCAATAATGTGTCTGATTCATTTGTACTGGAATCACCAGAGTGCTGCCCAATGGCCAATTCTGAAGACTTTGGATTGCTCCAAAGATCTTTTCTCTCTTCTCCTGCCCTGTTTCCTTAAGAGGAGTAATAGAGAGGAATCTTGACTATTTACTGGGTTCCCTGTCATATCCTTCCCAACCCCCAATGAACTCAAAACCCAGGAATAGTCTAACAGTTTTGCAAATTTGTACTTGCCACAGTCTCCTCAACAAAGTAAACTTTATCCTGAAGCCTGGCTGAGTAGGGAACAGAGAGACTTCTGGATTGATTTCAACTCCCTAAAGCAGCTAAACTTAGTTAGGCTTTGAATTATTATTTAGACACCTATACCCCCCAAAGCAGCTTCAATCCTAAGTAAGGGCTTGTGCTTTTTTTTTTTTTTTTTAAAGGAGGTGGCTTATTTGTTTGGTCAGCTAATTAGCTGTTTCCTCCTCACCTGCTTAGAATCTTCTCCTTGCACTAATTCAGTTACCTAATTAACACCAAAACTGTTTAGTTCTTCAGTGCATTTCACATATACTTCACATGGACTCTCTTATGTCTTTTTCATAGCTGTACAGGAGCTAGCTGTATCATCATCCCTATTTTCTACAGGGGGGAAAATAAGGCTCAAGGAGGTACTGCAAATTAAGATAGAGACTAAAGTGTAGGCTTATAACAAGTAATTCTACATGTAATTAGTCAGATATGCTCTTCAGCTTTTCTTAAAATGGTTTAATGAGAGATTTTTTAAAGCCTCTTTTAAAAAATTCAATCTAAGAGCATGATAGTTGGCTTCATTCCTTAACAAGTAGAGTGCATGTCTGCAAACTATTAAATACTTAAAGACTAAGAAAGATGGCTGAGGAGTTTATCCTACCCAGAGACTACACTGTTCCCTGGACATAGGAGTGATTTATAAATATTTGATGATTGCATGAATTTCTGGATAGTTATAAAATATGGTTATTTTATTTTAAAACTTGAGATAAAATTATATCCCAATTTCAAAAAATGTAAACATTAGCTTATGTATAAGAAAAATAATTTAGAAAAATATACACCAAATTTTTAATGACACATGATTAAAAAGGAAAAACAGATGAAAATAAAACACCTCACAGCACAAATGTGCTGAGTGGAGTCAAACAAACCTATTTTTATTATTATTATTTTTTTTTTTTTTTTTTTGAGTTGGAG
>NW_007255813.1:484525-502143 GCF_000164805.1 Carlito syrichta | reverse complement strand
CGGCCACTGCAGCCTTGACCTGCTGGGCTCCGGCGATCCTTCCACCTCAGTCTTCCAAGTAGCCAGAATTACAGGCATGTGCTACCACACCTGGCTGATTTTTTGATTTATTGTAGAGATGAGGTCTCGCTGCCCAGGTGGGTCTCGAACCCGCGGGCTCAGGCAATCCACTCACCTCAGCCTCCCAAAGGCGCGGGATTACAGGCTGAGCCACCGAGCCCGGCTACAAACCTATTTTTAAATCCTAGACCTTCCACTGTCCTCTTTGTACCTCATTTTTCTCACTTGACAAATGGGGATACTTATCAAAGTATGTACTTCACAGTATTGCTGTACTGATTAAATGAGATAATGCATATTCATGCCTAACACACAATTAGCTATTCTTACTATCATCATCATTCTTATCATTTCCCCTCAATCACATCTCTGCAAGCTGAGTATCACTATACCATGACCCATCTTCATCAGCAGATATAACAGAGACCTGACTGCAATTGAAAAAAATTAGTAGCATTACGCACATGAAATATGAAAACTAGAACTTTGGTTTCTCCATCCTTCTCTCTTAACCCACACAAGAAGAGGCAAGGGAATTGCTGAGGCCACAGTTATAAGAAAGGAGAAGAAGGCACCTGTGTGACCTATCTGGCATGTGCCCATGGCGGATGAAGGGATGGCACACACGCCTTTTGCTGTGGATCTTGGTCCCTGTCTACTTATTTTATGTCTTATTTATATATTTGGGTGGAAGGAGAAAAATCTGTCTAAATTTCATCTACCCGGTATACTCCAGACATTTAATGTTAAATCTCTGTCCACTAACTTCCAGAGCCAAGCCAAGACAGTGCAATTAACAAGTTTTAATTTTATTACTTTTTGTTTCTCATTTTTTTGATAACCAAGAAGTCAACCGGAGATGTTCCAGGACTGGGACAACAGGCCCCATGGAGGTTAGAGGAGAGGGCGAGGGACTGAAAATTGAAAAATTATAGGTAGATCTACACACTGAACAGTAAGATATCATTCTCCTTCTCAGATCCCAGAATTTTCAGTTAGATTGACTATACACCCATGGGAGGTTAGAAGATTCTTCTCTGGAAAAACTCAATAGACTTTGGGGAAAAAATAGCTTCAAATGCCGACACCAGAGGATCGTCCAGTAAACGGCTGCCTCCTTCCTGGCCCTCTGCCAGGAGCCAACCAATCAGCAAGGCTCATCCAGAGACACGGACGTTCTAACTGGGGGATGGGCTTCTTCGATGTGATTGACAATGAAAGATGATCTAGTATTTGAGGAAATTGTCTAACATGAAAAAGAGAGGCACAAGCAAACAATAAAAAGGAATTTTGAGACTGGGCATAGTGGCTCATGACTATAATCCCAGCACTTTGGGAGGCTGAGGAGGGAGAATTGCTTGAGTTCAGGAGTTTGAAACCAGCCTAAGTAACATAGCAAGACCTTGTCTCTACAAAAAATTTTAAAAATTATCAGGGCTAGCCGGGCTTGGTGGCTCAGCCTGTAATCCTGCGCCTTTGGGAGGCTGAGGCGAGTGGATTGCCTGAGCCCACGGGTTCGAGACCCGCCTGGGCAGGCGAGACCTCATTTTTACAATAAATCAAAAAATCAGCTGGGCGTGGTAGCGCATGCCTGTAATTCCGGCTCCTCGGAAGGCTGAGGCGGAAGGATGGCTGGAGCCCAGCAGGTCGAGGCTGCGGTGGCCGGGAGTGGCCACTGCACTCCAGTCTGGGCGACAGAGGGAGACTCCAACTCAAAAAAAAAAAAAAAAAAAAAAAAAATTAGCAGGGCTTGGTGGCCAAACCTGTAGTCCCAGCTACTAGGGAGGTTGAGATGGAAGGATCGCCCGAGTCCAGGAGCGTAAGGCCGCAGTGAGCTGTGATCGTGTCACTGTAATCAAGTCTGGATGACAGAGTGAGATTCTGACAAAAAAAAAGAAAGAAAGAAAGAAAGAAACCTGGAGACACAAAAACAATGCTGGAAATAGAAGAAACTTGTCCCTCTCCAAGACAAACAACAACGAAAAATAGAGGTACGAGAAGATACTGCATCCAAGAAACAAGGACAATACAAAATAAGAGCAAACTCTGGAAAAGTATAAAAATGAACGCCTATGCGAAAAAGAAAATTTCAAATAACATTCCAAGAAAGTTCAACAAACGCAAATAAATAACAATATTAAAATTAGAGTATCAGTCTAGGAAGTCTGTATCAGATAAGCTAGGTGTGGCTAAATATAATAGAAAATCTAAAATAACTGTAGTTTCAATGCATAAGGGTTTATTCTCTCTAAAATGGAGACAGGGAAGCTAAGATTGGTATGGCAGCTCCAAAGAGATTCCTTCTATCTTTTTCATCTGCCTTTTTCAGCATTGGCTTCTATCCTCAAATTTGCACCATAGTCTAAGATAGCTGCTGGAGTGCTGGCTATCATATCTGTATTCTAGCATCAGGAAAGAGGAAGCCAGTGGAAAGTGGTCACTCCTCTTAGCTAAGTCAGTACCAAAAGCAGTTTTCCAAGAAATCCTATACAAATACCCCCACTTTTATCATATTAGTCAGAACAGTTATTTAATCCCTCCTAGCTACAAAGAAGTCTGGGAAACATACTCTTTTATCTGAACAGAGCCTAAGGAAGAAGATGAGCATATAAATATTCAGGCAAACCATTAGCTGAATTTACTACAGGGTTCCACTTCTGATTAACAGGAAGTCTATGAATGGTGACCATAGAAAATGAATAAGAGGAAATTACTCAGAATTAGTATAAGGAAATATGTTTCCAGACCGATGGGCTGCCAAGTATTAGGCATGGTGAATGAAAAAGATTTCACCAAGGCTTATCCTTAGAAGATTTCAGATGACTGGGCACAAAGAATAAATCCAGGGTAAGATCAGGAACAGAGGATCACGGCTAAGAATGGCAATGGACTCTCAACAGTGACAGAAGACAGCAGAACCAAAATACTGCCAAAATTCTGAGAAAGATGATTTTCATCCTAAGGTTCCATGCCTAGACAAACTCATAATCAAGTGTGTAGAGAATCTCAGCTAATGAAGAAAATGCTTGGGAAGAAACCAAGAGGAAAATGTGGAATCCAGAAACCAGGAGAGCCCGCAGGGGAGGCAACATGAGGGAATTCTCAGGAAGGCAGCTGTGCAGTAGGCCCAGGGAGCACCCAGCCCAGCTTGGAGTAGGAGAACGGAATGGATAGATTACCTGAAGTTTGCACTGAGAAACTGTAGGAGGGTATACGAAAATTTAACAATAGATCCAAAGAAAACTAAGCTGCTTGTTAAAATGAGGCAAGTTTACAAAGGCTAATCTTCATCTACTATAATAGAAGTTAGATGATAATGTCTAAAACATCATTTGAGAAATAGAAGTGTATACATCTTTCTAAAAATATGGACATAGACAACAAAAAAACTCCAAAAGAGTAGAGAGTGGTGGACTCTGCAGAAAAAGAAGAGGGGAATGAGGCAAAGAAGTTCTGCTTTTCATGCAAGCATTTTGGCACGATTTGCATTATCTTTGATTTTTTTATTTTTTTTTATTTTTTTTTATTTTTAAAAAATTAAAACAACCATGCTGTTCCTTCACTAAATTACCCAAACTACTTCAGTGGTATGCTTTATTGAAATTAGAGAAATAAAATATTAAATGAAACAGATTAATAGATTGTTCTAAATCAATCTTACCTTTATCAGATATTCAATATCTCTATTATCTAATCCTACACATTCTAAAAATCAGGGTTTCTATCTTCAAAGTTTATCTGTCTCAGTCTCAACACCTACAAGAAATGCCATTTTATCTTAGGAAAGCAGACACTGTGGGTGCATATGTGGGTGCACACACATACACACACACAAGATAGCATTTCTGTACATGTTTCACTGGTTCAATTTGAAGACTTTAGAACAAAAAATTCTCTGGAATGGTTCACCAAGCACCAGACTGTTAAATTCCTGGGTCCTTAGAAACCCAGTTTAACTGTTGATTTTTTAAAAATGCATTAATGAGATAAATTGTAGAGGGAAAGAATCTGTCAAACTGAATCAGGGAAGGAGACAGCTAACATAATATTTCCCCCAAGATAAGTATTATTTGAAAACTCATTGTGTAAGTTTGTCACTAAGAAATCCAACGACTCAAAGAAGCATTTTACTGGGCTGACAAAAACAGGACAAGGTGTGTGTACTGTGTTATTTTACATGTGCCAAAGTACCCAGGTGTTCCCATTCATTCTTTCTCTCTGAAACAGGAGTTGATTGAAGAGCCCTAGGAAACTTCCTTCTCCTTTAGATATCAGGAAGACAGTTAATAAACCTTTAAAGTGTGAATGACAGAGGTGAGCAAAACAAGAGCAGAATCAAGTGTTTGTCTCCAGTTCCACTGGTCAACGGGGACTCAGGGCTGACCCCAGTCAGGAGAAAGAGCAGCAGGGATTCAATTCTCTCATAACTGAGCTCCATGCCCATCCTCTCTTTGTTCACTTGTGAATGAGTGAAATGTCATTTTATTTTACACATTTAGACTTTCCATTCACTAGTGGGTGCTAGCCCTGATCTCACTACCAGTAGACACTAGGTTTTGACATCAAGGTACACTGAAAGATTTTGACATCAATGTTACTGCCAGGTGGAACCATCCCATGAGGACCGAACTGCAACAAAGCTTCAGATTCCCGGGTCTCTCCACTCTTATCACTGGACTGTGTCATGACAAAAAAAATTTACTCATGATATAATATTAAGTGAAAAAAGCAGAACATGTATGTATACATATGTTATATGGGGTGAAGGTGTTTCAGAGAAATGCATTAAATTATTATCTGTGTTGTAAAATACTTATTGGTGATCTGTAAATTGAGGACTAAACTCTGACCACTTTTTTCTCTTGTCCAAATTCCTAACTAAGAGACCTGGGGAGTCAAGTCCTACAAAACATAATGTCTCATCAGATGGATTTTTATTAATCCTATATAAAGTAGGCTTACTATCCAACCTAACTCTAACAATGACATCACATAACAGATAAAGAAGAAAATAAAAAACATTTTGTGGCCTTGCATCTGTATAGAATCGCCTCCCCAGGGATTCTCAGGGGAGATAGACATTTGCCTTCTATTCTCTCTAAGGGTTGCAGCCTATGAGGATTCACCGATACACTGAGAATTCTGGTTTCCTCAAGTCCCCTCTTATCTTAATTCAGCATTTCCTTTACTGATTTCAAAATTCTTTAGACAGAACTTAACTCTTTTTACCAATTACCAACCAGAAAATCTTCAAATCCACCTATGACTTACAACACCCTTCATACCCCCCACCTCGAGATGTCCCACCTACCCAGGTGGAACCAGTGTGAACCTCACGTGTGTTGATTTACATTTTGCCTGTAATTTCTGTGTCCCTAAAAATGTATAAAGCCAAACTGTAATTAAACCATTTTAGGCACATGTTCCCAGGGCCTCTTGGGACTGCACCACATACTGAGGTCATTCACATTTGGCTCAGAATAAGCCTCTTAAAATATTACACAGAGTTTGACAGTTTTCATCAACAAAATTTTATTCTTTGTAATTTTATTTTATTTTATTTATTTTATTTTTTGTTTGTTTGTTTTGTTCTTTTTTGAGTTGGAGTCTCGCTCTGTCGCCCAGACTGGAGTGCAGTGGCCGCTCCCGGCCACCGCAGCCTCGACCTGCTGGGCTCCAGCGATCCTTCCGCCTCAGCCTTCCAAGTAGCTGGAATTACAGGCATGCGCTACCACGCCCAGCTGATTTTTTTGATTTATTGTAGAGATGAGGTCTCACTGCCCAGGCGGGTCTCGAACCCGCGGGCTCAGGCAATCCACTCACCTCAGCCTCCCAAAGGCGCAGAATTACAGGCTGAGCCACCGAGCCCGGCTTATTCTTTGTAATTTTATGTATTTTCCAAATTCTCTCAACAGAGAGCCAAGGACCATATATTCCTTTATCATTAAAAACAAAATAAAGAAAAGAAGGTATGTCCCATGTCTGCCTGGGGAGAGAGAAAAAAGGAACAGGAAAGGGGGCTTGTTAACAGAGTTGCCATCATATGGTCATTTGCCCACACCTGGATGATCCCATTGAGTTCTGATCTCAGAGACGTGTCGGGTAGTGGCTAAGAGCAGAGGTCAGAGGGTGAGACATTGTTTTTGTGAGAATGAAGTGAATTGACACAGGTAAGGTGCTTAGAGCACCTTATGTTTAATATATTTAATATTAAATGTTTAACTATTATTATTATTACTCTAAGATCGTGGCTTTTCCCTACCCCTCTAGTTCCTTTCTTCTCCAAGATAATGAGCAATTGTTTATTGTCCTAAAGGAATTTCCAAGTATATGTTCCACCTGTCCACATCTTCTACATTGTATTGGAGATTTGGGCTGTGTGTATGGAGATTCACTGGGAGTTACACCCTGAAATTCCACACATTTTTCTTGGGCTGGATCACATGGTCTTTGGTATAGTAATCTGGCTTTGGGGCTGGTGTTTCATTTTTCAGCAAGCTTTTCCAGGGTCATTTCTTCCACCATTTTCACTAAGTGCTTCTGACTATTTCGCTTGAATAGCCAAGAAGAAGGGTTAATACTTTAAGCTGATTAAGGTGTACTCTGATTTATGATCATCTCTTTTCAAGTGTTTTCGAGATGCAGTCTTCTATTCTTACTAAACTAGAGAAAGCTGGTAGGAAATGCCATTAGACAAGCATGCCATTCTTTTTTTTCTACATGACACAATGTCTTCCTTCAACCTTATGTGGTCTTTGTTGAAGAAATACCAGCACTAAAAAAAAGAAAGAAAGAAAGAGATGCCAGTCTCCTTTTTTTTTTTTGAGTTGGAGTCTCACTCTGTCACCCAGACTGGAGCGCACTGGCCACTCCCAGCCACCGCAGCCTCAACCTGCTGGGCTCTGGTGATCCTTCCGCCTCAGCCTTCCAAGTAGCCGGAATTATAGGCATGTGCTACCACGCCCAGCTGATTTTTTTTTTTTTTTTTTTTTGATTTATTGTAGAGATGAGGTCTCGCTGCCCAGGTGGGTCTCAAACCTGCGGGCTCAGGCAATCCACTCACCTTAGCCTCCCAAAGGCGTGGGATTACAGGGTGAGCCACCGAGCCTGGCTGCCAGTCTCTTTTAATGACAGGGAAACACAGCTAATTTTATATTTGAACTTGCTACCTTATAGATGTGGAAAGAGGAAGACAAAATTTTCTCTTTAGAGAATTGACTGACCAAGACCTATGTCACCTGATTGACTGACCTTTCAGACAAAGGCGTTGTCACTGTCCCTTGTTGCCAATAAGTGACAATTCAGCAAAATATCACATGCTACCCCTTGTTATCTTAATGTGCAGAACTCTAGAACTTGCAAGAATAGTTAATTGTTGATCTTCCCTGCAAACAGTGTATCTCTGTTTAGGGAGTATAAACACAGCCCCAAATGGCAGAACATTTTAAAGCATGTCTGTTTAACCTTGGACTACTTTTTTGTTACCACATTTGAAATGTGGGCAGGTATTGTTCAGAAGTTTGCCCTACTATAAAACAAAATTAAACTCCAAAGTAGAGATCTGACTCAGGATTGCTCAGATTGTCCGCTTTGTTATTCTAAAGGGCTCCATGACTTCATACTGTGAGGTTATGGCTGGAGTTCCTCCTTGCCAAGAGAGAAATAAAGCATCCACTGTTGCTGACTTGTCACCTCTAGGGCATGGTCTTTCTGGTACAGAATTTTACCTGGACAGGTGAGAAAAAGAGAGCTAAACACTGTTTCCCTAACTTACTGATCAATTTGAGATTTATTGAGTGGCATCTACTGTGCTAGGTGTTGGTGGTACTGGGACGATGACACCATTTCTGCTCTTAAGGATATAGACAAATAAAAAGACAGTTATAATACCATGTTCTAAGTGCTGAAGTACAAAGGGGACAAGAATGTTAAATATTCAGAAGAGAAGTCTTGATCTACTGTGAGGGTTTAGAAAGCTTCCTCAGCATAAGTGAATGTTGATACTGAAGGATAAGAAGATGTTCTCCAGGAAGTAAGGAGAGAAAAGGTATTCCAAGACAAAGAAATGGCTTGGGTAAAGGCAGAGACAGGAGAGCACTGGGTGAATCTGAGGGGCTCTGAGTCCTCTGGGACATCTGGAGAGCATTGTGATATTAGGGAGGCAGAGAGAAGATAAGATGGGGGCCAGTCTTGGAAGTCTTTACAGAAAATGCTTAGTTATTTAGGCTTTATTTTGAGAACAAAAGAGAAGGATTGAAGGATTTTTAAGCAGGCAAGTTTGATTAATAAAATTTCACTTTAGAATAATTATAATAGCTGAAGAGCAGAGAACAGTTGGGAGGAGGGAATAGAACACTGGAGCCAGGCACGCCAGCATGGAGATGATGTTAATAGACCAGGCCTGATCTAAAGCAGTGGCGGGGACAACAAGAAATAGAAAGAAGTTGTCTGGGAAGTAGAAGGCGAAGCGTTTTGTGATTGATGAAATGGTGGTGGGAGAAATCAGGAGGAAGACTGGGATGCCCCAGGTTCTGGGCTTGGGAGAATCAGTGAGTGTTAGTGCCGCTAACAGAAAAAAGTAATATCCAAGAATCCTCTTAAAGGGGATTCCATATGACAGGATCATTCTTACCAGGATGAGGGTGCAGTGGGCATGACTAAGCTAAGATAGGCAGGAATCATTCGTCCGGTCACACGTTCACTGAACATGCCCTGAGGCAGGCCCTGTGCTAGGCAGCGAGATGACCGTCCTGTGGCTTGGTGGCAAGACAGTGGAATTTGTTTGCACTCACAACCCTGCTCCTCACCAGCCCTGGGACTGCTGCCAGCCCATTCACTTCTAAGCTCCTGTTTTATCTTCTCCAATATGACAACCAAAGCCTCAGCTTGTAAGGATGATGATTATGACAACACTGGAGAACGCCCTTGGTAAACTGTAAATCACTAGAACCTGAATGATCATTTCAACCAAGAAGCTGAGAGCAGGGCTTGCCTGTGGATAATGACCCACACCAACTACAGAAGAATTAAAAAAAAAAACGCAGGTGAAGAAAATGAATTTTCTTAGCAGTGAGACCGACTTGGAGGGAAGTGGGAGAGGCCTTGGGAGGTATATCACCCCTTGTTCCTCCACTGCATTGACTGTTCCTGTACCTACAGCATAAGAAAAAGGTGGACTTTATGTAGGTAAAGAGAAATACTCTGAAATAGCATAAGGGAAATTGTAAGGTAAGAATAGTTCTCAGTAACGTTTCTCATTTTAAATAATAATTATCTTTTTAGTGGTGTTTCCAGAGTGCAGCTTAATTAAAAGTGTGGTACAGTGAAACAGGTAAAATTCCTGACATTTCTGTGGCCCTTAATAGTAAAATTCTGTGCTTTCAATTTTATGAATTTCATAGTATTCACCTCTGGTGTTCTGATAATGACTGAGCCACAACAGAAATCATTGCACCCATTTTGTAGAGGAAAGAACTAAGATTTGAGGATCTAACATGCTACTGAAATAATGAAATTCACACAGCTAGTGGGTGGTAACTTGAATCCACATCTTTTGTCTCCAAGTTCCAGGCTGTTGACACTACTTTTATGGTATTTACTTAGAAGGATCAAAGGTCTTGAAAACTTTGTAAACTATTCTACAACAAACCCCTTCTCAGTTTCTCAAAGAGCAGTACCTTCAAGAAGGTATTTCAGAGAATTCTTTGCTCTATTTGCAATTATTTTGTTTTCCTAAGTCTTAAAATCTTTTCCTCTACTGGTTCTATTCTCTTAACTGACAACCAAGTTAGGGTCTACTTTCTCTCGACTCTTTCTCCCCTTCTAGAGATGACTCTGCCTCACTGCTTCTCTTCTTGGTCAAGTTTTTTGAAAAACGTGTACACTCTCCAAGTGTGGTCCACACTTCCTCAACTCCTTTTCACATCTCTACACACTAAATCAGGCTTCCGCTTGGCCTATGGCACTGGCTTTGCAAATACTAAAGTCACTGATGACCTCCCGCTGTCACATTTGAGGACGTTGAATGTGACCTCTGCGTAGCAAGACTCTACTTCTCTCACCTTGGTTTCTGTTGTCCCCCTCTCTTCTTCTCTCCCACCTGTCTTGTGAATTGGTCCTTTTTTCTCTGCCTGTGTTCTCCACAGGCCTCAACTGTCCTCTCTTCTCATTCCACAAGTGAGGAAAGTAGATCCCAAACGTTCTGTGTTTGCAGCACATTTTGGAGCAGGAGAAAATTTGGAGGCAGCCTGATGAGATTAAATGGCATTCATAAATATATCGAACTATCTCCTTGGCTGCCCTTTGACACAGTGTGGATGGGTGTTTGAATTGAACTTCCTGGTCTCTTTTATGTACTGTGCTTGTGAATTCAAGTTTCTCAACCCAGGAACCCACACAGCCCCGATCTGATGTTATGCGAGGGATTGCCATGCCTCTTAATTCTACTTGTGGCAAGATGGCACTTCCTCTCTGTGCAGAGACTTGCACAGAAGGCCCAGGTCCATGCTCTACCTATCAAGCATGCCCACCCTTGGTTGTGGTGCATGGAGGGAGGAGCCTTTACAGGGGTGGAACTACTGCCCTTGATGTACACCCCTTTAAGGTTTTATCTTTTAAAATTATTGTGGTAAAATATGCATAATATAAATTTAATCTTTGTTTGTTTGTTTGAGTTGGAGTCTCACTCTGTCACCCAGACTGAGTGCAGTGGCACACTCACCACCACCATAGCCTTGACCTGCTAGGCTCAAGATATCTATCCACCTCAGTCTTCCAAGTAGCTAAACTCAATTTAATCTTTAACCATGTTTAATCCTTTTTACTCAGAGATATCTCATGCATCACCTACCAGCAACTCAACCTCACTTTTTTACAAAATAGTAAAAAATGAACCACTTCATATTAAATAGTAGAGCATTGGAACCAATTTTTTATTGTAATGGTATTTGGCTTATAATGAAATTTTGAACATTGAGGAATTCATTAATGACAAAAAATTCAAAATTTTGTATCTTGTGTTTTTCTAATGTGTGGTAATATGTGAAACAGTCACCGACATGAGTTGCGGATTCATTGATACATGTCGTGCAGTAGTAATTTGTTTGACGTCTTTCACCTGGTGTTTTTCTGTCTGAGCAGACAATGCAGTCTCATTTTCTTCCTCCCACATTAATAATATGTAATTTACTGTCCAGTCTGTTGTTCAAAGACAATGTGGAAGGATGCACTCGTGATTCCTGAAAACCACTTCTCAACCGATCAATCAGAAGCTTGACAAGTTTCAAATGGGACATAGGTTTTTCATTGTTTTTGAATGAAAAACATCAAGGAAACACACATTTTTGAAAAATTTTGTACTTCCATAAGTTTGTCCTGTATAATCACCAGCAATCTCTTTATGTTCCCTGAGAGGGGACATCTGAGTGGCTTGCCAGATGTACAATGTACCCTCAGAGGGGACATTCATGTGCAAAGAGTTATGTGTAAAGTTCAGTGGTATTGAGTACATTCACTATATTGTGCCACCATCACCTTTATCTAGTTCCAGAACATTTTTATCCCCCTTAAGGGAAACCCTGTACACACTAAGCAGTCTCCCCTTTCCCTAGCCCTGACAAACACTAATCTGCTTTCTGTCTCTATGGATTTGCCTATTCTGTGTATTTCATATGAATAGAATCATATAATATGTGACCTTTTATGTCTGGTTTCTATCACTTGGCATACAAATATTTTCTTTTCTTTTTTTTTTTTTTTGAGTTGGAGTCTCACTCGGTCACCCAGACTGGAGTGCAGTGGCCGCTCCCGGCCACCGCAGCCTCGACCTGCTGGGCTCCGGCGATCCTTCCGCCTCAGCCTTCCAAGTAGCCAGAATTACAGGCATGCGCTACCATGCCCGGCTGATTTTTTTTTTTTTAATTTATTGTAGAGATGAGGTCTCGCTGCCCAGGCGGGTCTCGAACCCGCAGGCTCAGGCAATCCACTCACCTCAGCCTCCCAAAGGCGTTGGATTACAGGCTGAGCCACCGAGCCCGGCGGCATACAAATATTTTCAAGGCTCATCTGTGTGTGACATGTATTAGCATTTCATTCCTTTTTATTGTTGAATAATAGTCCATCATATGAATACATCATACTTTGCTTATACAATCACCTGTTGATGGAAATTTGCATTTTCATCTCTTGGCTATTATGAATAGTGCTACTATGAGCATTCATATACAAGTTTTTGTTTGAATTCCTGTGTTCAGTTCTTTTGGGTACATGCCTAGGAGTGGAATTTCTGGGTCATATGGTAATGCTATGTTTAACTTTTTGAGGAACTGCCAGTTTTCCACAGCAGCTGCACCATTTTACATTCTCACCAGTAATGTATGAAGGTTCCAACTTGTCCACATCATTGCCAACATTTGTTATTTTCCATTTCTTAAAGTATGGCCATAATAGTGGGTGTGAAGTAGTATCTCATTGTGGTTCTAAGACTTTATCTTTTTTAAAATGTCAATGATCCTTAAAACTATATTCTTAAGTATCTACCCAAAAGAAATAAAATCATTTATCTACAAGAAGACTTTTGCACACAATATTCAAAGCAGAATTATTTGTCATATCCCCAAACTGGAAATAACCCATTGTCCACTGAAAGGTAAATGAATAAACAAAAACTGGCAGATCCATACAATGAATTACCAATCAATAATCAAAGGTACAAACTACATATCACTCATGAATGAATCTCAAATACATTATCCTGTGAAAGAAGCCAGAAAGAAATAGTTCGTCATATGTGGTTTTAGTACACAAAGCTCTAAAAAAAAAAAAAGCACAACTAATCTATAGTAACATATCCATTGTTGCCCAGGGATAGGGCTAGAGATTAACTGCAAAGGGACATGAGGGAACATTTTGGTGTTGGACATAGTCAGTATCTTTTTTCTTTTTCTTTCTTTTTTTTTTTTTTGAGTCAGAGTCTTCCTCTCTCACCCAGGCTGGAGTGCAGTGGCACACCCATGGTCACCACAGTCTCCAGCTGCTAGGCTCAGGTGATACCTCTGCCTCAGCCTTCTGAGTAACTGGAACCACAGGCATGTGCCACCATTCCTGGTGAATTTTCTGATTTATTGTGGAGATGAGGTCTTACCAAGTGGAATCCCGGGGCTCAGGTGATCCTCTTGCCTCCACCTCCCAAAGTGCAGAGATTACAGGCATGAACCACCACGCCCAACCATAGTCTATATCTTGACAACATGGTGATTACGTCAGACTGTACATTTGTCAATATTCATTAAAGTGTTCACTTAAAATAAGTGCATTTTGTTGTATGACATTATCTGTCTGTAAAGTTGACATTAAACATTTTTTAAAACTTTATAAACTCTGTAGTTTAAGGCTCCAACCCCAATTTATTTATTTTTTTATAACTCAACAAATGTGTATTGAGTACCTACTATGTGCTGGTCTCTGTGTTGTGAGATAAGGATACAAAAGTGACAGAGACAGCTCATGGAGTCATGGATACTATATTCTAGTCTGAGGGCAGATGTTAAAATAATATGTAAAATAAATGTTACAAAAGAATGGTACATGAGGTTTTGAGAGTTTATAATAAAAGAAGTTGACCTACTCGAGATTCAGGTAAGTGGTGAGTGAACTAAACTTAGTCAGTTTAGTTGAGACCTGAAAAATTAAGAGGAGTTCATTCTTGGAGTGTTCTCCACAAAGAAGGAAAAGCATGCTCAAAGGGCCAGTGACAAGAAGAAACACTGCCTATTGAAGGATCTAAGAGCAAGCCAGCAGGCCAACATGGCCGGAATGCAGAGATCGAAAGAAGAACTGAGAAAGATGTGTTGGCAAGTGGGTCAGGCCAGACCATAAGGGCCTTCAGACAAAGTTCAGATCTCGGTTATTCTCATCAGAGAAAAGGGAATGGTCAGCTCTGGGTTTCAAGACTATCTTTCTGGCCACATTGTAGAGAATAGTTTGGAAGAGAGAAGCAGCATTTTTCAGAGGGACCAGTTAAGAGATTACTGGGGAAGCCCTGGAGAGAGGTGATGGGCTCCGAACTTGGGTAATGGTGGGGCAGAAGGGCAAAATTGGATGGATTCAATGGGCAAAGTCAACTTCAGGGATGGCTGATGAAAGACAAGAAGCTTAGAAAGTTCTTGGGTGGTCCAACTAGATGGATGGGGGCATGGGCAACAGAGGGTGAGTCAGGTTTGGAAGGAAGACCACGAGTGTAGTTTCTGACGTGGAGTTGAGGCTCCTGGGCCACCAAGTTCCTTCAGACTTTCTTTTCCCTAAAACGCCTCCATTCCCTAGTTTCTGACAGGAGAACCCCCATTCATCCATGGATGTTCGGTTCAGGTCTCACTCCTTCCCACACCAGACAGAGTTCATATTTTCTTCAGTATTAGCTCAGTCTCCAGGACAAGCTCCTTTCTTACTCAGAACTGCAATACTCTATTTTCAAGCTTGTGTTTTCCACTAAGCATAGTTCCCTGAGGGCAGAGGACTGTGAATTCATTTTTGCACCCTAGGCACTAATGTGCTATCACCATATAACAGCTGATTTATAAATATTTGAGGAATTGAAGTGAATACAAATGTAAGATGTTTACGATTTCTATAGTAACTTTATCCCAAAGAGCTCAAGAAGTTACAGGACAGGGGTACATGTATGTTTACAAGTAGAAGGTGTGAAAGATGAGCTGTTGCAGGCATTTGGTCGGCAATGGGAGACAAAGAGATTTTTGCCCTTTACCAACTTCAGTGGCTAAAACAAACATAGGCTACTTTTCTCATATAAGAAATAGTCCATACAGAAGTGGGCAGCTGCTGGCTGTGGTTCATGTGCCAGGTAATACCACAATGACTCTATTTTCCAGTCTGTTGTCCAGATTATATTGACCTTTTGATCTCACAATCATTGGCTCTCGCTTGCAATCTTGTAGCATCACTAGGCATCTCATTTGTGTTCAATATACAAAGAGAGTGGGAAATGCAAAGGCAGAGCCAGTCATTCCAGAAGACCTCCAGCCAATTCCCTCTTCCAACTCATTGGCGTGAACTAGGTCAATGACGTCCTTAGCTGTAAGAAAGGATGAGAAGTCAGGAAGGGGATTGTCACGGTAGTCCTAAACCAGCACGCTCCTGGGTCCTGTCAATAGGGAAGACGGTGAGAATGGCATGGCAACTGGGAAGACACAGTGTCTGCCACGGAACAAATATCATCCACCAGGAATAGCCAGTGCCTTCCTGGAATCAATTTATCCTAGTGGAGGTAGGTGGAAATGGACCCTTCTCTAATATTCACAGAAATAAGATGCTAATGGCAGAGATACTGCACTTGAAACATCGGGCACTTGAATGTAATGCCTCTTGAAGCTTTCAGTCCCAAATGCCTCCACATTTCAAATAGATTCTTTACTTACCACCTCCCCATACCTCCAACCAGGCATTTTAAAAACCAAAATGTTTGATCTAAGCCAGCACCTTTCCATCTTTTAAGATAAATAACAGTTTTTCCATCCAACCAGCTCATGACTGGGCTACTCAGCAGAAAACCTAATGGGAATTCTCTAGACCCATGGCAATGTCTTTACCACTGATTTATCTGTTCTTCCTTTTTGAACTAGAACACTAGTGGTTATGTATTTAATGAGTGTGAGCACTGGGAGTCCAGAGGAGGAGAGTGTCTGGGCAGTGCTTCAAGTTTTGGGTTTTTTTGTTTGTTTATATTTAGTAGCAATCATCCATATAAAATGGTTTATGAATTTTAGGTTGGAGTGCTATCCTTCATGGTTCATGCCCATACTCATTTAGTATGATTCTAGGTGAGGAAAGGGTAGGAGGAACACAGGACAAACAGGTGGAAAGCAAGCACAGTATCTCATTGGCTGCCACTGGCTGCACATATACCCTTCTTCACCTAAATCAAAGGAGAAAACCATTTTCCTGATGAAACAGGAGTGAAAGACATCAAGAGTGTGTATTATTAATCCTTGCTACCAATATATTGCCCAGCTACAGACATGAATAATTAAGAAACAGGCTAGCACTTTGGGAGGCCGAGGTGAGAGGACTGCCTGAGCCCATGGGTTCGAGACCAGCCTGGGAAATGTGGCAAGACCTCATCTCTACAATAAATTTTCAAATTAGCAGGGCATTGTGGCATGCACCTGTAGTCCCAGCTACTTGGAAAGCTGAGGCAGAAGGATAGCCTGAGCCTAGCAGGTCAAGACTGCTGTGGCTGTGAGCATGCCACTGCCTTCCAGCCTGGGTAACTGAGTGAGACTCCAACTAAAAAAACAAATAACAAAAAAAGAAACTAAGGATTGCTTGGGGGAACATACACTGACAGCAGCTGCTACAGAGTCTGAATCTGAGGACAGGTTGTCATTGGTGTGAGATCTTCCCTGTGGGCATTCACCCTCTCACCAGTGTACCCAGCACTCCACAGAGTCTCAGCTGAGGGTTGAGTGTAGGTCTCTCCTCCACTGCAGACCAGCAGCTTCTTAAAACTTACATTCCTTGTCTCCCTCATCAGCATGCTCTAAGGGCTCTGCAGGGTCTGACTCACAGTCCATACTCAGAGTTGGAACTGAGGGAACCGTCCATGAGGTTGGCTCCTTCACCAGCAGGAATGCTCAGGATATGGGAGATGCAGAGTCGTCACCAAATGATCACAGCACCTAGAGTAACGCACCCAGCCTTGGACACACACTTTCTGCATCCTCCAAGGGCCTGCACATGAAGTATGACAGGGATTTGCCAGCCATACCAAGGTCTTCTGACTCCTCAAGCTTATTTCAGTTTTCTTTTCTTTTCTTTTGAGTTAGAGTATCACTTTGGTGCCCAGGCTGGAGTGCAGTGGCATGCTCACGGCCACCCCAGCGGCAACCTGCTGGGCTGCAGTGATCCTTCTGCCTCAGCCTTCCAAGTAGCTGGAACTACAGGTGTGCGCTACCACGCCCGGCTAGTTTTTGATTTATTATCGAGACGAAATCTCACCAAGTTGCCCGGGCGGGTCTCGAACCCGCGGGCTAAGGCAATCCTCTCGCCTCGGCCTCCCAAAGTGCTGGGATTACAGGCTGAGCCACAAACAGTCTTCTTTCTCCCCTTCGGCTCTGCCTGGGACAATCCCTTTCCCCCCGGGCCACCCCCATCGTCCGGATAATTCACGCTGGCCCTTCAGTCCTCCTCGTCAAATTCAACTCCCCAAGCAGCCTGCCCTGCCCCGCCCCCCAAGTCTGGACCAGGTGCCGTCGCTGTGCGCTCGCTCAGGAGACCTCGGACCTCCTCCTCCTGGCCGCGTTGTCACTGCCCAGTGATTGGTTTCCCTTCTGGACCGCGAGGGCAAGAGGCAATCTTGTTCCCTCTTTTGTCCCCATCGCTTGCGACTCCGCCTGGAGCTTAGCAAAGGCGCAACAAATTTTGGAATACATTCAAGGGGCGGCGTGTCCCGAGTGGCGGCGCTGGCCCGTGTGTCACCGCACAACAGCCCCGATCTGGGGAATTCCAGCCTTAGGCCCCACGCTCCCCGTGGCTTAGACTCGGGA
>NW_007255813.1:453195-483892 GCF_000164805.1 Carlito syrichta | reverse complement strand
ATTGCAGAGCCGGAGGTGGCTTTGAGGATACAGAAGCAGCCCTAGTGAGGAAGCCAACTCCAGGAATGTGAAGTGACTTGTCCAAGGTCACACAGTTCATGGTTGGCAGAGCGCAGGTCTCCGGACCCTCCCCCCCGCCCCCGCTCCAAGACCCTGGGGCCAGAAAACTGTGCTCCAGCACAGATGGGCTTTAAAGTTTTCTGAAGGAGTTAGGAAAAGGGTGACAGAGTCAATTTCCCCGGCCACCACCCTCCCCTCCCCTCCAGGCACATCCCGGAAGTGGCCGGGAGTGGAGGGAGAGAGCAGCGTCGGGGGAGGGGGTGCCGAACCGTTCCAGATCTCATGGGGAGCCCAGCCCGGGCCCAGTGAGTAGGCGCGACTGGCTCGCAGGAACAGCGCCTTCTGAGGGTGGCGTGCCAGCCACGTGGGTGTGCCCGCGGGGGCGGCGTGGGGACCTGGTGTGCGCTGCTCCCTAGAAAGAAGTTCGGGGGGGTGTTTCAGGCGCGTTGGGACAGGCTAGCCGCATCTTTGACACTCAGGGCGCTTTGTGATGGCTGCATTTGGGAGGAAAGTTACTATAGCAGGAAGTTAGGCTGTCACTTCGCCTGTGTGCCTTGGGTCCTTGGCTGTAAATGAGGGCCTTGTTTGGCATGCCCTGTGTGATTTAGAAAGTTTGTGGCCCTCCGCCTCCTCCTTTCCAGAATCTTTTGTATCTTCAGAGGAAGGATTGGGAGTGCATTTCTTGTGGTCGGTATTAATAGTTCTCACCGAGCTTCTGGTTTTCCCTTGTTTTTTAACATTGCCATGGCAAAAGAGGTCAGAAAAGGGGTGCCTTTGGGTCTTGAATTGACCTGGACAGGACATGAGGGAGGCTTCTGGGGTGCTGTAGTGTTCACCACCTTGACCTAAGTAGTGGTCATACAGATCAACATGTACCCTTGAGATGTGTACACTTGAATTATGTAAGTTCTGTATCAATAAAAAAGTAAATAAAAATTGAATGCCAAACTCCAGTCACTGTGGTAGCACACAGATTGCTGCTGTTTTCCGCTCATGTATTTTAGAGATACATTTAAAAACCACAAAAACCAAAGCAGAAAAAAAGTGAGGGGATGACAAGGGGAAGCAAAAGAAAGTTAAGAAATAACGGGAAATGAGCATACACTATAGACATGTTCGCATGCATCTTCTCTTAAGATTCATAGCAATTCTTTAAGAGAGGGATTGTTATTGTGTCCTTTTTACAGATGAGAAAATAAAAAGTCACAAAGCTTAAATGACGTACATCGGGGTAAGAACTTGGGTGCACAACCTTCAAATTCTACATATGCAACCATCACAAGCAATTTATGGCCACCTGAATCAGGGCAGAATGGTCAAGGTGACAGAGACTTGTAGGCTGGCTTCTTGCCATACCCCTTTTTGTTCCTTCCAGGAGTCTCTGTTTTCATGTAATTGTGAGTGTGACATTGTGTCACAGATTGCAGTTAGCCAGCAGCAGCAGAAGGGATGGAGGAAGTGTGTGTGTGTGTGTCTGAGAACATACAGTTATAGGAACAGGAGAAAGCCAGCTGGTCCATCCTGGCAACGCTCTTTTTAGGCGATTTATTGTTCAGAAACCATATAGTACAGGTTGTGAGTTTGCAGTCACTCCAACATACACAAAGAATAAATAATATAACCTAGAAAAAAATCAGAGAAACCAAAATGTGATTTACAATCAATGAGAACATATATTCACCAGGGAGGTGCAGTCAACTCTCCCTACATTCTAGAATTTATTAGTTATTAATTCTAAAGTTTAAAAAAAGCCTACAAAAATAACTCAGCAGAAGGACGGAAATGTGTCTTCTAGCAAACGTATTGTGAATATATATTAACTTTGGTGCAGAAATATTTGAAATTGAGGGTACAGTAACATTATATCTGTGGAGAAATCCTGAAAGATTTTTGTGTGATCTTCTAGGGATTTTATACTTCTGCCTACAGTTAGAACTTAGAGATGAAGGAACGTGTTTGTTTTACCAGGCAGCTTCAAATTACAGAGTTGAATGTTTTATTCTTGAAATTACGAAGTTTTGACGTAAAGAATCTGGTTTAGAAGGAGCAACTCTGGAGGTACCTCTGGGCGAGTCTCATCAGCTGAGTACCATGAAGCACGATTATGCATCACAAAGTTATCTTTAGGCAGGTTGTGCCTTGTCACAGTAGTGTTTCTGCCATCTGGCTGCTGGAATATTTAGAAAGGAATCGTAATGTTTGACTGACTTTGCTGACGGCAAGACAAAACAAACTTTGAGAGGGAACTGGAACTATGAGTTAGGGTTGGTGAGAAAGTGATTAATTACTTTTTATTTAACCACTGCATAGAACCAGAGAGACCTGCAGCGCCCCAGCTGACATGAGCAGGTGCATCATGTGTGTTTTCTCATTGGCTTCCAGTAATGCACTTGAAACTTCCCCTTTGCGATTCTGGTTGGGTCCTTAGACCTGTTCAAGCAGGAAGCCACCGAAAGGCAGCAGGGGAATTATGTAGTGAACTGCAGTGTTCCAGGCCCCAGGAGATAAAGAGAAGCAAAGCAAACGTGGCAAAAATGCAGCGCTGGGCAGGCACTGTGGGCCAGGCACCATGGGGAAGGTTTCCAAGTACAACTGGAGGGAATATTCATCCTGTGTGGGTGGTGTATTCCAGCAAGATGCTGTCTCTAGGATGGTGGCATCTGAAGAGAATGCCAGGTCTGCCAATGGACTGTAAGTTAGTAGCCAACCTCAGCTCTTGAGTTTCTGAAGATGGGCATCCATGTGAGCACATGTGTGTGTCACATCAAGACACCCAAGGCTGCCACATGCTGTTCCTGAAAAGCTAATGGCTATCCTAGGCCAGAGCTAGGCTACAAGCTTTATATGCACTAAGCCACCATACCAACCCTGTAAGAGAGTCAATTCTTACTTCCTTTATCAAATGGGACACAGAGGCCAAGGGCTAAACTGCTCTCAGATGGTCCTGTCCTGCCCTGTTCTGATCTCCTGTCAGTCCACGCTTCATAACCGCCTCCACCCCCACCCCCCATGCCTTCCACCTACCTGAGTCCTTTGCTGCACCTGAGCTCCTGGGGGGCGGGTACTGTGTCCACTTCATCTCAGTTCCCAGCATCTGTACTGTGCCTAGCACATTAAGGGTATCCCCTAAAGGTTGTTGAATGAACAATCGTGTGAGTGAATGAGTAAATATCTTGCAGTGTTCCAAGATCAAAAGCCAATTATTTTTGGATTATCTGTTTTGACTTTCACTGTCTCATTCCTTCTGTTGATATGAGTCATCAGGCATGCGTGTACGGATGAGATTTAGAACGAATATCTCCCTTAGGGCTCAGCCTATAAAATCAGAAAGGCTCTGCTTCTTTAAGAAATTAAATATTATTATTTCTTCTTTTGTATACCTTATGCAACTCAGAATACTTGAGTTTGAATCTTGCATTCACCATTTATTTTCTGGATGATGTTGAACAAATTACTTCTCTGTTCCTTGGTTTTCTCATCTGTAAAATGGGGATAATAATAGTAGTTATCTCATATTTATGGGCAAATAGAATAAATTTAGTACTTAGAACAGTGCCTCACTCATAGCAAAGTTCAGTAAATTTGATATTTCTATTATTGTTATGCTGATGCTTTTAAAAATTGATTGCCTTAAATGTTTCCTGTTCCATAAAATATTTGAAGAATTCAGTAAAATAGATAGCAAACAACATAAAGTTAATAGATAATGAAACTGGGGTAAAGGAGACACACAGGTTAGAAAGTAAGATAAAATTAGGAGTAACTTAGAGAGCCAGAATAGATCATAAGGATGAGTAGTTTCTAGAGATAGGAGTAAAAATTGTTCAGAGCTTCCCAGTAGCCAAAACAAAAAGGAAAACACAAATAGCTACCTGATCTACAGCAACCATGAGATAAAAACAGATCAGTTACACAGCTTTTCCTGGTCTTGAAACCTGGGATAACTTTCTCCTGGCAGGTCTTCAAAGCAGTCACAGTTGCCATAGAGATCTAAGTCTTCAACATTGTCCCTGCCATAAAGACAATGGAAGTTTTGTGGTAGAAGACAAAAGTGTTTCCTAGAACTTCATTGACTGCATTTCCGGAGACATAATCCCAGAGCACAGTCCAGTCAAACTCTTCCATGCAGGGCCAGAACTCAGTGGTTCAGGGTCATGCTACTTTCTTAGCTATGCTTACTGAGTACCTTGGAGAGTAGAAAGAGTCTTCCTTCCAAAAATTAAAATTCCTGTGACAGTCATCTGAACAATCCCATCTCTAAGAGCTTTGGCTATGACTGAAGCCATTTAAGGGAGCCAGGAAATATCTGAAGGGTGTCATATGCATAGGTACTCATTACCAGATTATTATGCATTCATGAATTTTCTTAATACTGTTAGTCCATAATCTCCCTTTAGTTGTAAAATTTTATCACTCTATTTGGGAAAAGAGAAATCCAATGGTAGTAAGAATAAATGATATTTTACTTTTAAACATTTTTTGGAGTTAAAATAATGATGATCATGTTTCTTCAGCCTTCTCTCCTATAGGTATGTGTGTACATATGTATGTGTGAGTGTGTGTTTGGGTGTATGTGTATATATATGTGTGTATATATATGTGTGTATATATACACACACACATTGCTGCATGAATCATACATACACATACACATACAGGGTGCCAAAAAAAGTATACACATTTTAAGAAAGGAAAAAACTGTATTATAACAAAAAATGAATGCAAGTCACGTTTGACTCCTGCAATTACAAGAAGTGTTTAGAGTGGTTACCATCAGCATCCATACACTCCTGATTACAGTGATCTAAAAGTAATACATAGATAATATCTCTAAAATGTATATACATTTTTTGGCACTCCTGATATATATATGACTTGTATCAGTTAGGATTGCATTTAGCTGCCAAAGCAAACAAAATGAAAGCAGCATACACATCTGAATCTGGCTTAAACAGATATGACTATTTGTCTTGTGGACTCCCAGGAAAGACAATCAGGGCTGGTGCAGGAGCTCAAACAATGCTATCAAAGACCAACCTCTTTCCACCTTCCTGCCTTACCATTCTTTGGCTGTAGGACGTCATCTTAAATCTGGTTGCTTCATCATCACGATATGGCTGCTAAATGAATAAGAGAAGTTTCCTTATGTCTGCAGGCTAGGTAAGAAGGGATATTTTGCTTTTTTATTCAAAAAGTGATGGCTTTCCCTAGGACTCCTACCTATATCACATTGGCCAGAACGTTGTCACAAGGTTGCTCTAAATACATGAGAAATCAATTATTTTTAGCTGAGTAAATGGCAACCTCACCCCTCAAATTAGGGGTTCTGCTATGAGGAAGAAGAGGCAATGGTTATTGAGGAGGCAGCTAGCAGTATCAACCCCCTGACTGACTTCCATTATTATCCATGTTTCTGACTTAATTAGAAATTGCAGAAGGTGACTCAGTAATTTTAAATGTTATACTTTTCTAGATCTTCGTAGAATTTGAGTTAGAGAATGAAACGCACCCACATGCCTGTGTAAAGATTCTTAAATCCCTTTCACATCTAAATTTCCATTTGCCAAAAGCACCTCAAACTTCATATTAAACTCAGTTCTCCCTGCCCATTTATCACCATCTCCCACTCTCTCCTGCTCCTCCTTATTTAACACTCAATTGTCTTGAACATGAAGGCACCTTGGGCTTATCCTGGTCTCTTCCATTTCCCCATCCTAGGCATCCAATCTGATTTTCTCCGGGACTCTCTCCCATCGCTCTTCCTGTAACTCAAATAAATACCCATCCTCGTTCATGTGGGTCCCCGAATTGGTCTGTTTGCTATTTCTTCTCCCTACAATTCATTTGCCACAAAGGCTCCCCAGGTGCTGTTTTTAAAACACAGGTGTCTAACAACGTCTTTCCTGTCTTTAAAATCCCACAACATAAAGCCCGAAGCCCAGCCTGGCTCTGTGAGCTCCATGCCACACCCCTAGACACAGGCAAGCTGCAAAGCTCTGCTCATGCCCTCCCTACGCCTTCAGACCTGTAAGGTCCGGCTCAGAGGTTTCCTATGCTTTTCACTTGTCCATAACCCTGTGGAGCAATTAACTACCTTTTCATCTATGTTTCTCTAAACTTCTTTATATTTCTATTGATAATTTTTGCCCTGGATTCTTTTCTTCCTGGTATTAATAATTCTGCACTAGTTGTTTTTTTTTTTTTTAATCGTAGCTTTATTGAGAGATATAATTTGCATACCATAAAATTCAGCCTTTTAGAGTATATAATCTCGGTGGTTTTTAGAGTATTCACAGTCATGCAACCATCACCATTATTCAGTTCCATACATTTTCATCACCCCAAAAAGAAATTCATTAGCAGTCACTTTCCATCTCTCTCCCATCAGTCTCTGACACCACTATTCTATTTTTTATTTCTATGGATTTTTATTCTGAACATTTCATATAAATGGAATCTCACACTATGTGGTCTTTTGTGCGTGGCTTCTTTTATTTAGTATAATATTGTCAAGGTTCATCCACATTACTGTATCTATCATTCCTTTTTATTACTGAGTAACATTTCATTGTATGGCCAAACTACACCTTTTTTAACTATTCATAAGTTGATGAAAATTTGGATTGCTTCCAAATGTTATTATAAATAAGGTTGCTGTGAACATTCATGTTGAAATTTTATTATAAATAAGGTTGCTGTGAACATTCATGTTGAAATTTCAACATTCACGTTGAAATATGTTTGGACTTCTCTTGAGGAGATACCCAAGAGTGGCATTGCCAGGTGTTATGGTGACTCCAAGTTTAACAGATCAGAGAACTGTCAGATTTTTCCAAAGTGCCTGCACCATTTTACACTCCCACCAGCAGTGTACGCGGACTCTGCACCAGATTTTAGTAAAAGGCGAAAGATTTATACGATCCCACCAGCAGAAACGCGGAGTATGCACCAGATTTTAGTGTCTGTCTTGGGTATTATTTTCAACTTTATGGATCATTTTTTTAGCAACATTTCTTTTATAGAAGATATAGCTGATTTTTAGAAAAGAATTTGAATAGCTCTTTAAGTAATGGAATTTAATAGTTGGTTTACAGTTATTGTGATTACTCATACATTGGAACTTATTTTCTATTTTTTATACACCTTGTTCTTTATTATTACCTCTTTTTTCCCCTTCCCTTTTCTACCTTTTCCTAGAAAAGTGCCTCGCACATAGTAACCTGCAATAAGTGTTGGCTGTTATTATAAGCTATCATTTGTGGGCAGGACTCATGGATTTATGGATTTATTTACTCATCAAATATTTATTGATTACCTGCTATTCATGTTTATAGTTTTGCTCCATGGCTAGCATGGTGCCCCACAGATAAAAGCAGCTCAGTAAATATTTGCTGCATTGCTGGGACTATGCAGAGATCGGTGTGTGTATCTAAGGCTAGAAGGGAATAGTAGACAGTATACAGGCTCAGGATCAGACTCAGATGGGTTTGATCTGGTTTTGTCACGTCCCAGCTATTTGACTGTGGGATATGACTATATCTTTGAGCCTTCATTGCCTCATTGTGAAATGGGGAAGATAGCATCTGTTGTGCAGAGTTGTTTTGCTGGATGAAAGATAATTATGTAAGTAACATCAGAATTGCTAGTGGAGGGAATACACTCAGTTATAGGTAAACTCTTGGTTTTGTAAGTGAACTGTTTAACAAAGCACCCTCCCAAGCAGGTACCTCAGTATTAAAACACCAACCATATCTGCCAGGGAATAAAGTTATAGTAAAAATGAAATTTGCCTCTTTCCTGTGTGTCTAACAGAGGACATGTTTCCTCATACAGTAGAACGAAGGAAAAGAACCAGAAGTGTACTTTCTGCTTTCTTTTAATGACACAGAAATAGATTTTAAGTCTCCAGTGTCCTTTAAAGCTGTTGTTTATTCTAACACTCTTCTGAATGAAACATTTTTTGTTTCAGTCATGCTCTTCTCTGGCAATTCAAGGGAAAAATAAAGTAGCTTCAGAAAGAAATAGGTAAGACAACCACCTAAAACAAGACAAGCAAGCAAACATTTTCCCTGAGTTTAAAATTCACTTTTCCCACGTTTTAACAGCGTTTCCATGACTCTTTGTTGCTATTGTTCTGGTTTTTACCCAAATGTATATGTTCTTAGGTTTTAAAAAATTCGCCTGCAAACTTCTAGAAGGAAGGCTAGCGAATATTCTGGGTCTACGGCTGGCATTGTGCCTTCCTGGCTTTGCTCGGTGAGTTTGAAGTGATGATTGTTTTGACCTGTATTCACTTTAACATTATCCATATAACTTATATGTATACCTAAGAAGGAGGGACCAGAATAGGACAGCTGTCCGCAGGACCTAGGAGTGCAGTATTTTGTGGCTGGGTGAACAAAGGTACCAGTTGTTATTTCAGACCTGTGCACCTTCTCGCCAGCATACTTGTGTTCTCACGTTTAATGAATGACAAGGATCAGCTACAGTTGGAACCAACTTACAAATGATTCCTGCCTAATAGAGAAGCATGTCTAAAACCGTTCCTCGTTGTGTGTTAACCATATGTTTACAGAAGATTAGACCTTAGGGGTTAGGATTGTTTCGGGGAGACTCATTTTCTTCTGCGCCTGCCTGTTTTCCCAGTGCACCTGGTCAGTTGCCTCTGACACTTGTGGATGGCTGTCAGCACAGTACATTTCAGCTGTCAAAGAAGTCTTTGTGCAAGGCCCAAACACTGAAGCCCAAACTCAGCACTTGGTACTACTTTGATGGCTCCAGCAGCTAGATGCCTATTTGGACCAAATCATCAAAATAATTTTAATTGTTTTCTGCATTTATTTGTATTTTCCTTTTATGCATAGAGAGGTCTCCTAATTCAGCTAGTTCAAAGCACTTTTAAAAATGCTTCTTCACAGTTATCCCAAATAAAGAAAGTAGTTCTTGAATGGGCAGTCCTGACATTTTTTTATCTTTTAATTTTTTTTTTAATAAGTCATAATGCACATGATACTTCAAAAATATGAAAAGGATAAGGCCTGGTGCAGTGGCTCAAGCCTATAATCCCAGCACTTTGGGAGGCTGAGGCGAGAGGATTGCCTGAGCCCCCGGGTTCAAGACCAGCCTGGGCAACATGGCAATACCTCGTCTCTACAATAAATCAAAAAATTAGCTGGGCGTGATAGCGCGCGCCTGTAGTTCCGGCTACTTGGAAGACTGAGGCGAAAGGATCGCCTGAGCCCAGCAGGTCGCGAGGCTGCGGTGACTGGGCATGTGATACTGCACTCCAGCCTGGGCAACAGTGAGACTCCAACTCAAAAAAAAAAAAGAAAAGAAAAGGATGTACCATGTAAAGTCTTTCTCATACCTCATTCTTAGGCCATCTGGTCATGCATTCTTCCAGAGAAAAGACATATTCACTCTGTATACATTTTCTACTGTCTGCTTTTTTCACTTACTATAACCTGAAGATCATTCCAGATGGGTACATATAGGGCTACCATTATTTTTTTTTTTTTTTTGAGTTGGATTCTCACTCTGTCACCCAGACTGGAGTGCAGTGGCCACTCCCGGCCACCACAGCCTTGACCTGCTGGGCTCCGGCGATCCTCAGCCTTCCGAGTAGCCAGAATTACAGGCACGCATTACCACGTCCAGCTGATTTTTTTTTATTATTATTATTTATTGTAGAGATGAGGTCTTGCCAAGTTGCCCAGGCGGGTCTCGAACCAGCAGGCTCAGGCAATCCACTCACCTCAGCCTCCCAAAGGCGTGGGATTACAGGCTGAGCCACAGAGCCCGGCTGCCATTATTCTTTTTAACAGCTACCTAGTTTGCTATTACAATGTATGAACTGTAATTTAATAATCAGTTTTCAGTTGATGGACATATACACTATTTCCAGCCTTTTGCTATTTAAAAAAAAATGCTGCAGCGAATGTCATTGTGCATATTATTTTTCACAAGTGTACCAGTAAGATAAATTGCCCTTTACAGAAGTTGTATTAATTTATATTTTCACCTAATTTTAATGTCTGATTACCTGAACTCTCTCCATGTATTCATCAAGCTTTTGATCTTTGTCAATGTGATAGATGAAAATGATATCTCACTGTGGTTTTGACTTGCATTTTCTCATTACGAATAAGGTTTGCATCTTCAAATGTGTTAAAACACCATTTGTATTTCCTTATCTGTGAACTGTTTAGGTCTATTGTGCATTTTTCTATTGGGTTATTGATATTTATTATGTGTTTGTAGAAATGCCTTATATAGGAATTGAACAAACACAGCTCTTTTACTGTAGTTTTTATTTTACTGTAATTTCCCCCCAGTTTTTTAGTATGATTTATTTTAATATAATTTTCCTCCAATTTGTAGTATGACCTTTGACTTTGTTTATTGTGGCTTCGTGTATGTAGATATGTACTTACTGTTTTTGCAGAAAGCTTTTCTTTTGTAGAATTTAGGAAGATGTTTCTGACTGAGATTTTTTAAATTCACCTATGTTTTGTTTTAGTATGATTATGAATTTTTTTGAGAAACTAAAAATTTTATCCATTTGGAATTTATTCTAACGTAAGGCATGAGATCTTTATGTAGTTATCCAGATTGCTACTCGGTTTTCTCAATACCTCATCTCTACAATAAATCAAAAAAAACTAGCCGGGTGTGGTAGCACATGCCTGTAGTTCCAGCTACTTGGAAGGCTGAGGCGGAAGGATCGCCGGAGCCCAGCAGGTCGAGGCTGCGGTGGCCGGGAGCGGCCACTGCACTCCAGTCTGGGAGACAATGAGACTCCAACTCAAAAAAAAAAAAAGAGAATTAATATTTGTATGGTAGTCTTCCTACTCAAGAATGGAATATGTTTTTTCATGTCTTCACTGTTTCTCAACAATGTTTTAAAATTTTGCTTCATGTCTTTATTTTGTTTAGTTTATGCTTAGGTATCCTTTTTTAAAGTCGCCATTGTGAGCACAGTCACTTCATCATATTTTCTACCAGTTATTGTTTATATACAGGAATACTTTTTGAAATTGTTTGAAGAGCTACCTTTGTGAATTCTCTTATTATTTGAAATAATTTTCCTATGAATTCGCTTATTTTTCCATATACATTGTCACATTATTTAGGGGGAAAGTGATAATTGAGCCTCCTTCTTTCCAACCATTATATATTTTCTTTCCTTCTTTTACCTAGTTGAATTGACAACTATCCCTAACATAATGATAAATAGTAGTGGAAATAGTGGACATTCTTGTCTTGTTCCTTTCTTTAATTGGAATTTATTTCGTTTTTCTCCATTTACCATAATGTTTTTTGAATTATAAACGTTTGGGGGTAGCTATGGAGATGAGCTTATGGTTTTCTTCTTTTATGCCCCTAATATATTGGGTTATTTCAACAGATTTTCTAGCATTGAAGCATTCTTGCATTTGAACCCTATTTGGTTGTAGTATGTGTATCATTTTTAGTGTGTTAGTGAATTCTGTTTATATTTATTCTTATTATTTTGTTCCTCGATATTCATAAATGAGATCGGTCACGAGTCATCTTTTTTATTTATTCTGTCTTTCTTAGGTTTGGGTCTGACTGCTACAAGGTCATTAACTCCTTCTTGGAGTTGGGTAGAATTCAGCCCTTTGCCTTCATGTAGATGGATCGTTGACAACTTTTGCAATTACTTCTGTTTAGATTTCTCTCTACTTTCGATCACTTTAATAAGTCCTATTTTCCTAGAAAGTTGTCCATTTCAATCCAGGCTTTCAAATTTCTTTGCAAGATTTGAGCAACATCCTTAAATGTCTTCTATACCTGTCATTATTTTCCTTTTCTCTTGTCCCATTTTGTATATTTGTACTTCTCTTTCTTCCTCTCCTAGTTTTTTGGTCAAGGCTAATGATTACTTATTGTTTTCTGTTTTTCAAAGAATTAGTTCTAACATTTATCTTCTTTCTAATTTCTAAATATCTGCTTATTAATTTACAGCTAAATGTTAATTTCTTTTTAAATTCTGCTTCCTTAGGTTTATATTATTGCTATCCACGCTTCTTGAGAGTTTATAATTCTTTGTTTTATAAATGTAATTACAGCTATCACTTTTGCTCTGAATCTCTCATTAGCTATATTTCATAGTTTCTGATATGCAATGTTTTCATTATCCTTATTCTCTCAGGATACATTAATTCTGGTTTTTATATCTTTTTTGTTCCAGGGGTTGTTTAATAAAGTTTAAGAGTTTCCAGGTGATAGCATTTTTAGCGGTTTCTTTGTGTTTTCTTCATTTGATAGGATTGTGATTAAAGATTATTGTCTGTTGTGCATCTACTTTTTAAAAATTCTTGACTTTTTTTGCACTGTTCACAGCTATAATATAGTCCTTTGTGTGGCTGGTTTTAAAACACTTTAATAGAATGAGACTCCTCTGTTTTTGGAGCACATAGTTATATATTATCCCCTACTTTGTAATTACTTATATATTTAAATTTGTATTTTTTTGTTATCTGATAAATCTGACATGAGCAGAGAGAGAAGCAATAAGAGTTCTACTCTGGGTATGGTTTTGTCTGCCCTTCTTTGAATACCCTGGAGTTATGCTTTGTTAAATTTGTTATTGCTATTTAGCATGTATTTATGGCTGCTCACTCAAACTCTCTATATTAATGATATCCTTTACCATTTATAAGGAGTCCTTCTCTGTCTTGTTTCATGGTTTTTGTACTCATTTCAACTTTTTCTGATTGAAATTAGATGTGTATTTTTTATACAGTATACAGTTGAATTTTGATCCAGTCTGAAGGCTTGTTCCTTTAATCTATGAGTTCAGCATATTTTCATGTATTAATATGACAGATATGTTTGTTATTATTTTTGCTAGATGTTCTTTTTTCTATTGTTGTTGTTGCTTAATTTGTGTCTTACATGTCACTTAATGGTCCGTATTTCTTCTTTGCCTTATACCCATGTATTCCATTTGGTAGATGTGCTCTATCTTTAGTTCTTCTAGTAATTACCTTTATAATGATAATAATTCTGTTTTTTAAATTCGGAGAGCATATACTTATTCCACAACATAAGCAATATTGAATATCTGCTTCTTACCCAACTCTATTCCTTCCCAAACCTTCTTCCCATCATTTAATTTTAGTTGATATGATCACCTTCTTGGTTTTTCTAGTATTTACATTTATACACTTTAATATTTGACTATTTAATATTTGACTTATGCTTTTATACTTTTATAAGAAATATACATGACTTATTAACTCTAAAGATATTCTGACCACTTGAGTGTAATAGATAAGGAATCAACATATATATTATCTTCCTTTTTGAGTGATAACTTTTGCTAGTTATATCTTTCTATTTTACCATGATTAATATTAGTTACATTCCTTTGTTCCCATAATTCCATAGGTTTTTCAGTTTTGGTTCCACAGTTAAATTAGTACTCACTGCTGTTTCTTTGGCCTTACTTTATCTCCTCAACTCTTGATTGACTGCCATTTTTCCTATAGTAGTATCACCAATAGAAATTCAAGAAACATAAATTTTGCATGTTTCAAAACATTAGCCACTTGCCTTTTTACTACAGTGACAGTTTAACTGGGCATAAACTTTTGGGTCATACGTTGTTTCTCTGGGATATTATGACATGCCCAATATGTCTCCATAGCTATTTCATTTTCTTCAAATATCATGCACCTTTTTAATGTATAGAATTAAATCTTCTTTTTGAAATGTTTTCTTAAAGTACATATTTAAAATTGTGTATTTTAATTTTTTGCTCTCTTCCATTTATTTGTGTCTTTAATTAAGGAAAATCAGACATCTTTTTTCGTTTCATTCTGCTCATTTTTCTCAATCTTCCGTGGTACTCAGGATGTTTCCAGCAATATATATCTTCTTTGGGCTTCTTCTAGTGTGGTCTTCATTTTTCTTTTTTAATTATGTTTCATCTTCTATTATTTTGCTAAATATTCTCAGAGTTCTTATCTATTTTCTTCAAGTACTTCCTTTAAAGGCTTAATTGTTTCATTAAATTATTTGATTTAATAATTATATATCTTGTCTAGATTTCACCTGCTTCAACAGCAGTATTTTTTCTAAGTGATCTTCTTCTATCATCAGTTTTTTGTGTTTTTTTTCTGTTCCTTTCTCTACCTTTTTCCTAGTTTCTTTGTATAGATCTTATACTGGTTCACTTTTAAATTATTCATCTTAGAATGAATTGAATTCCTCTTGGACCAAATATTTTCAGATTTACTTGAGGAAAAGACTAGAACAGGTTCTAGCCAGGAAGAATTATCTTTGGCCCAGGGAGGTGCTCCTTATGACAGAGAGAAAAAGAAACAGAGAGACAGACAGAGATACAGAGAGAGAGAGAAAGAGTGTATGTGTGTTATAAGACTCTTATTGAAATGCAAATTTGTGTGCACGTGCAAATAATTTTAGACTCTCCATTCCCCAGCCAACAGAGACAGGTGGCTTTAAGACTGCCCACAATTTATTCTCTTTTGCCCTACCTCATTTCTAGAGTACATCTGCTGAAATGGTGCCTTTGCCATCTTCTCAGCTCCCTAGTGGGTCTAGGGTCTAGGATCACTCCTGCTGTTATTCTACACAACTTCTCCATTATTCTAAACAAGGGTTGATGGATTGCCTTCATCAAGAAGCCAGCACTTCCAACATTGGAAAACAGTGCTGTGCAAGCGTTGTCTGAGGTCTGTGGTCACAGATGTACCTTCTGCAGCATCTTATTTATACCCTATATTTGATGCTTCTGGGCATTGGATGGTCCTGTCTCATTTATTAAAGTTCAGAGTTAAAGAAATCTAGTTTTACCAAAGAAAATTAGTTTATACTTCTGATTTTCTTCTTCCTTATTATTTTGAAATGATTTCCAAGAAAAGGAAAGAACAGAGATGTTTTCATTCCACTGTCTTAAAACCAAAAGACCTTCTTGAGCATAACACTATTTTGAAGAGTGGGCTTTTTAATAATAATAATAATAATAAACAAGCTGTCTGTGCTGCCCTTTATTAAGGCCACTTTTCTTTCCAAGAAGCTGCCATAACCTTATTTAAGAAAGTTACATTTGGAAGAACTTTTTTTTGAAAAGTTTCATATGCTGTTTTTAATTTCTTTAATATGTATCTCAAAGCAGTGCTCATTTGCTCCTCATACTTATGCAAATTAAGAAAGAAGAAACATTCCACCTTTTTATAAGTGGAGAAATAGATGGGCATTAAAGCCAAAACTACAGACCAGTTCTTCTAACTATCAAACTATTTCTCTTTGATTCACAGCACTTCAAACATGCCAGGTGGGGCTTTTCTACTGGGCTCATAAGCTTTGGGAACCCAATGTTCAAAACAGTGATCATGAGTTCTACCATTGGACAAGAACTTCTGCATTTCTTTTTATTTTAGTTTGTAATACATTTCTTTAATAATCATTAAGATAATTGTCTCATTTTTATAGACTCACATGGACATACTGCTAACTAGGTATGTCTCTATCTTTTGCTTAAGCAGTTTGCCTGAACCCTGATATATATACCATTGCATAGATAGATAGATAGATAGATAGATAGATAGATAGATAGATAGATAGATAGATAGAAAGAAAGAAAATAGATCATCTCAATGCCAAGACCATAGTATTGACATTTTGGCATTACCTTTGGCCTTCATAATACCAAGATACCTAAGACATGGTTCCTATCTTTGAACCTTTGAGGAGCCATGGTCCAGTGAAGGTACATACACAGACATATGAAAAGAAAACTGCCAGAGTGCCTAGTGCCATAGTAAAAGTGTGACCAAAGTACTGTAGCTCTGCTAAAGGGAGAAGGTCTGCACAGAGAAGCTGGCATCTCAGCAGAGTTCTAAATGTTAGCAGGAATTTTCCAGGTGATGAAGGCCATGACAGGCAGCCTGAATAGCAAAGACAAAGGCATGCAGATGTAAAGAAAAAACATATAAGAAAATGCCAACAGTGTGACATGTATAGAAGGCCCAGAGCAGAGAGGAGAGTGAGATGTAGTTTGATTCCACAGTAAAGAACTTGGACAGGAGTTAAACCTGGGAGTGATGTCATAGACTCTGAGAGGTGATGCCTGCCATCAATTTATGAGATTTGGCTGTCAGTGAACTGTGCTGGCTGCCATTGGGAGAAACCTGCCTGGTGGCTGGGAGGCTCCTTGCTGCAGGCTGTTTGAGGTTTTAGCATAACTTTGAACTGGATTGGTGTCCAGGGTGTCAAAATCTGCTTGGCCTGGGGCAGTGAGAATAAGGTTAAAGTATTTAAACTAATCTGAAGTCTCACAGTAAAACTTGGGAAGAAAGGATTTTTTTTCTTGCACCCTCCAGTTTGCATGTTATTTCCTCGATGATTTTTGGAATAATAGCAGTTCTGGAGTATGTATAATCCTAAGTGAAGAGTTACCACTTTAGCCTTAAGTAAGTAAAAACCACCCTCCTTATAAAATCTAACATCATGAAATAAAGAGCATTTGCAGATGAATGCTCATGATTTTGTAATATGGATTGCAAGTTTCCACTAAACAGTAAACTCCTTTTTTATGCATACTTTGATGTTCCAAAACTTAGAAATATCTTTTTTTTTTTTTTTAGTCAATCTCTGTTGCCCAGGCTGGAACACAGTGGCATGCTCATGGCCACCGCAGACTCAACCTGCTGGGCTCAAGTAACCCTTCCACCTTAGCCTTCCAAGTAGCTGGAACAACAAGCAAGTGCCACCATGCCTGGCTAACTTTTTGATTTATTGTAGAGACAAGGTTCCGCCATGTTGCCCAGGCTGGTTTTGAACTCCTGGGCTCAGACAATCCCCTCGCCTCCACCTCCCAAAGTCCTGGGATTACAGACATGAGCCACTGTGCCTGGCTTAGAAATACCATTTTTCAGAAACATAGTTGTTACATAAAATGAAGCTTATTCATAAAAGTGTGATTAATACCATGTATTTTTAATAAACCCCAGCTCTTCTTTTAGTTGTTTCAAGGGAGGGGAAAAAAGACAGGAAATCAATATCTTCTCCTTTCACCCTTGGGAACCACACACACAATGATTTTTATGGCATTCAGCCATAACTTAAATGCCTGAGTCAAAGATAAATATTATCAATATCTTCATTTTTCTCTTCACCAAATACTGCTCAAAAATTATAATGAATTCAATGAATGATCTGAGAACAAATTTGCATTTCAATAAGAGTCTTATAAAAGAAAACCAATTTATGAGCTCATTGTAGGTGTGGCATACTAGGTTTCATATTAGACGTGGTTAAAGTATGTTTTCATTTTAGAATTCACCCAGACAAGTCCACATTAATCCTTTAAGCATTCCAGCAGATCATTAACTATCATATCCAGTTAGAGCCGAGCCGATGCAGTTTCAAGAGCCGATGTCTGGGCTGGTGCCTCTCGGGTGTCAGAAATCCTTCACAGCACCTGTGTGAGAGGTGAATGGTTTCCCTTTCACTTCTGTGTGTCATATCCAACTCTAAGTACAGTAGCCATTTTCATGGACTCAGCCTGCTGAAATCAAACAAAACTACATGAAAATGAGTCTTTTCGGTAAAGGACACAATTTCGGGTTCTATAGGGGACAGAAAGCTTTCATTGTCTTAGATATTCTAGAATACAGCAGAGGGCATAAAAATCCCCTGTAGGTGAGATGCTTCCAAAGATTCTGATTCAGTAGGTTTGGGTGGAGACTCTGTGCCTTTCAGGCTTTCGCCTCCAAGAGCTACTCAGTGTCTCCCCAGACCCACAGGGCTAGCCTCACATAGGGCCGTGTCAGAAATGCAGAGTCCCAGGCCACACCCCAGACCTCCCGAATCAGCTGAATCATAATCTGCATTTTTAACTAGGCCCTTGGTGCATCATCTTCCACTGAAGTTTGGTAAATACTGCTGTAGATCACTGGGGAAACTGGAGATGAATTTAGAGGCTATATAGATAAACATTTTATTTGAATAATTACTGTGTTTATCCTTCTTGTTACCCTCCATTTGTGGCAAATGGTATTTGTTTTCCATTGATAGTAATAATTTAAAGTTTTGTTTTTCAAAATAAACATGTTTAACTAAAAGCATGAGTTGATTTATAGTAAATGTCAAATAAATATAAGCTTAGGTGGTGTGTGGCTTCCACCAAAACTATAAAGGTCATATGTATACAAGCACTGTACAAGCACTATACAGTGCTTAAGAGCCTGGCCTCTGGAGCCGGACTACCTGAGTTTGAATACCAACTCCTCTATTAATTCACTGTGTGACATTGAGCAAGTTTCTTAACATCTCTGTGCCTCATTTTCCTCATCCAAAGAATAGAGATAATAATAGTATCTATCTCATTGGAGTGTGGTGGTGCTTAAATGGATTAATATGTGAATAACTCTAAGAACAGTGCCTGGCGCTCTGTGGGACCTGTGTCAGGGCTAATTCGTTTTACTATTATCTAGAACACAAATGCTCGGGGATTTTTCTCTGTGTGTTTTTTTATTTCCCCCAGTCCTGTTCCCTGCTTCCCTGCCTACTCAGGCCAACATGCCCCCATCCCCAAAAACGTTAAATATTTCCAGGACTTCTATACCATTGAGGAGAGTGAGAGTGACAACTTCCATTTGGCAACAGAGGACAGTCTTATGGGAGAAATTGTGGGCGGGGCATGAGCCCTTATAGTGGGGAAGTCCCAGGAGAGGGATATGCCCAGAGAATCCGCTCTTGAAATGACAAGGAAGCGACCATTGTCCAGAGAGAAGTATAAAAAATGGAAATTCCTTTATCATCTCACTTCAGAAACTTTACCACGTTTATTTTGAGAACCCTTTTATTTATGCCTTGTTTGCACATGGACTTGTGGGTTGTGATTTCCTGGCCACAGGGACTTTTGATAGATAAATGACATAGATAAATGACATATCTTTAGAGGTGGCAGGACTCTACTGAGACCATAATGTGAAATATGGAGCACATCATGGGACTTATTAGCTTTCATTTTATTAGTCTGCATTAGTTCAAAGGTCAGAAATCTCTGTTCTTTCCCCCATCCCACCCTTATCACCCCATTTTATAGCCAAGAACACAAGGGACGTGTTTCTTTGAAAGAGAGACGGTGCTAAAACATAAAAAGCTAAGAGTGCACAGAGAATCTTATTTTCAGATTCCTACTCAAGAGTATTTTTATAACCAACAAAAGATGCTTTTGTCAGATGGTAGCAGTAATCCTTCTTGCTTATATATATATATTTTTAAATAAACACATTTTCTTTTTGTGAACAGCTGTACTCTGACAAATTACTCTTGGGGGAAAAAATCCCTAAGAATTTTGATGAGAGCAACTAGTGTGTAAAATTGTTTACCATGAGTTATTGCTCTCTGAAATAACTCTCAGAACTCGGCTGGAATATATATAATTATTTTATGTTAACAAGAAAAGCAAGCCTAATCCACATCACTTCTGAATGGGTACAGATAGGCTGATCGTGTAGAGAAAGAAGGGGGTCAGAGGGATAGGAGAAATGATAGTTCATCACCTCCATCAAGGGGGGTGCTAGGACCCACAGCCCCAGAAACTCCTGGCAAAGAGGTTGCACTATGGGTCCTGTGTGACCTGCATACAAAGGTATCTTGGCCGACTGGCTCTTAAAAATGCTTTTTGAATTACCTGCCCACCTTTCAAAACTCGGTTTCACACACAAATCTGGATATGGGACTTTTCTTGGGGGGGAAAAAGGGAGGTTCTGACCAATACTGGGCTCACATTCCAGTCATCGAATATCAATCTGCCAGAGCAGAGAGGGGGCTCCCACTGAAGACCCAGGCCTCTCTCCATTAGCCCTGTCATCTCTGTGGTCTGGTCACCTATAATCTAACCCGCCTCTGAGTCAGTGGGCCCAGCCTTTTCTCTGACGGCAAAGGGATGCTGAGGAAAGGAGTTTCTGGCTTCTGACTGAAGGAGGTAGGATTCATAATGTGGGAGATTGTTCAGGAATACGAAGAGTATTCCAAAGGTGGTAGCTGGCCAGAGACTGGTGTGTGCCCCTACCCAAGGAAGAAGATACTTGCAGGAGAGTTGAGTGTCCTTTAAGTGTCTCTGTCATCCCAGCTTTTTCCTTCTCCCCTGCACAGGCAGAGTCTCTCAACGGCTTGCGTTCTCTCCCTCCTGCTTCTCTGATTATAAGCCACTCCTGCAAGCTACAACAGCCCCTATTTGCCTGCTGAAAAATGCAATAGCATCTAACAAGCATTTGCTTATTGTAGCAACCTCCTCGAGCTTGAAGTGAAGGTGACATTCTCTTAGCAATCTCTCCCTTTCTTGGGACATTTATCCCACTCCTCCTTTTGCTATAGTTATCCATGGTGATGATTAATATTGCTTGCAATGACATGTCTGCCGTCACCCGTACTATGTTCTTTACATATGGTGGTGATTTTAATCCTGGCAACAAAGTAAGAGTGGAGCATGATCACTCCCGTTTTACAAATAAAGAAAATGAGGCCCACTGAGGTTGAGTGGCATGACCAAGGTCACACAGCTGAGAAAAAGCAAAGGCGAATGTGGAACCCAGGGCTGTCTGACTCTGAAACCAACACTGTCCCCTGCATTTCCCATGGAAACGCATGTTAGTTCTGTTTCTCTCACCACCCTCTAATGGTGCTTGAATGTGCATTTTGATGCTGTTTTTCAGATAGCTCATGAATTGGAAGAAAGTATAAGAGCCTTCGAGAATCTGGCTTTTTTTATCCTAAACATTTTTAAAACAGTTCAGAGTGAAATAACAGTTTTAAATGGGTTGAGAGAACACAAAACATCAAAGAGCTCACGGGTACAGCCTGTGACTTCCTGGAGTTCAGTGTTCTTAACTGTCAGATTTTAACAAATACTTCTTTAGATAATTGCTTAATTATTGTATTTGTCAAGAAAAAAAAACTTTCACAGCCATCAAGCGCTGCATATAAAAATATTCTTTAATCCTAGATTTTTAAAAAATCCTTCCCGGTGATTTCAGCAAGGCAGAACCCCAGTGGCACATAATCATTCTCAGATTCCTAAAGGGAAACTAGATGGAAAACAGGGCTCTAGGTCAGGGAGGAGCAAGTGGAAGAATTACTTTCACCTTTATGGGGTCTCTTTCACTTCACTCTCTCATAAATATCTTAAAATATTTGCAAAATGAAAGCAGAGACGTGAATGACCTGAATCATATCAAGTTAATAAAACAACATGGTGCCGTAGAAATGAAATTTTGGATCAGAAAGACCAGGACTTTAAACTTGGCTCTGATGATCTTTCTGCAACCACATTGCAGAAACTGTATATAACCTCTCTGAGACAAAGTTTGGCTCTCTGTTACATGGAAACATGAGTGTCTACCATAGATCGTAGAGAGGATTACTTAAAACAATGTTTTAGGCCAGGTGCAGTGGCTCATACTTGTAATCCCAGCACTTAAGGAGACTGAGGCAAGAGTAATGCTTGAGCCCAGGAGTTTGAGATCAGCCTGGGCAACACAGCAACAGAGCAAGACTTCACCTCTACAAAAAATAAAAATTTAAAAAAAAAAAAAAGCCAGGCATGTTGATGCATGCTTGTAGTCCCAGCTACTCAGGAGGCTGAGAAAGAAGGATCGCCTGAGTCTGGAAGGTCAAGGCTGCAGTGGTCCTTAATCATGTCTCCGCACTCCAGCCTTGGCAACAGGATGAGACCCCAACTCAAAAAAAAAAAAGAAAGAAAGAAAGAAAGAAAGAAAGAAAGAAAGAAAGAAAGAAAGAAGAAAGAAAAACACAATGTCTTCAAAGTTCCTAATCAAGTGCCAAGCACATAAGGGGGGGAGTCAAAAAGCTATACAACTGATCTTTATTATTCACAGATTCCATATTTGCAAATTCTCCTACAGGTATTTGCTAAAATGTATTTGTAATTTAAAAATCAATACTCACAGTGCTTTAGAGGTCATTCCTAGAAATGCAAAAAGTGGTGAAAAATTTTAGTCACTGATGAGCACGTTCCCAGTGAGATGGATAAGATGACTTTCTGCCTTCTTGTTTTTGCTCTTAGACTATAAACAAGTATTCTTCTCACAGCCAATGGAATGCTGCATTTTCCCCATTTTTGTGCTTATTGTTGGTGATGTTACTATTTAAAATGGCCCCCAAGTGAAGTGCTGAAGGCCTAAGCCCAAGATGGCTGTGATGTACCTTATGGAAAAAATATGAGTGTTAGATAAGATTCGTTCAGACATGAGTCATGGTACTGTTGGCCATGAATTCTATTGTTCTGTTCGGGCTCTCAGCAGATTGGTTGTTGCCCACCCACGTTGGTGTGAGAGATCTTCACTCAGTCTACAGATTCAAATGCTAATCTCTTTTGGAAACACCCTCACAGATACACCCAGAAACACTGTTATACTGGCCAGCTGTGTTCAAGATGACATCATAGACTATAACTACAGTGAATAATGAAAAGCAACTGTATTTTATTGGCTCTCATATTAAAAAGGCAAAATATTAGTGGCTATAACAACTTAACTCCAAACTCTCCATAGCTTAACACCATAGAAGTTTATTTTTCATATATGTAAAGTCTAATCAGGTGTTTGGTCTTACAAAAGGTGAGTCAGGGACCCAGACTCCTTTCATCTTGTGGCTCTGTCAACGTGCAGGACCTTTGCTTCTACCCAGTGGTTGGAGAAAAAGAGGAAAGTCGTCATGGATGGAAGTTCTTTATGGGCCTGCCTACAAGTATAGCACACCACTTCTGTCTTCAATTCATTGGCCAGAACTCAGTCTCGTGGCCCCGTCTAACTACAAGGGAGATGTAATCTAACCATATGCTGAGCGATTACATGAGTAGCTTTGCCATAATTCTCCTTAACATCATTTCCTATGGTTATTTATTTTTAGATAAGTGGAAAAACCCTTAGGTAAGCAGCATTTAAGTTTTTTAAAGGCTATTTTTCCAAACCGTTTCCAGTTCTTCACCAGAAGAAGCTGGTCTGTCTCTTCTCGTATGTCTTAGTTAAAGGATGCAATCCTTATAAGAACACTCTATATTCTTTTGTTATATTAATACTTCAACCAGTCCTTTAAATTTGTAAAGGACTGTTGTAAATTTTTAACTGAAAATACTTTTGTCACTGAATAAAAGATTGCATAAAAAATAGACCCAGTGCCTTCCATGAAAGAAAGTGTCGAATATAGATAGCTAATAATTGATGCTTATTCCAACTATATTGTGAGCTCCCATCCAAGTTGCTTTAGCATCAACCCATAAAATGCTGAGTCAGACCCTGTGTTATTGTGTGTATTAGACTAGGTCATAAAATAACTTTGATGCTACCTAAAAGAAATGTCTACTAACCTCTGAGATTTCTGCTCAATTTTACGGTGGTTTTATGCTATGGACTTTGATGAGTGAGATCTTATTTTGGTCTTTCTGCTCTTATTTTGGTGTCAATAAAAGTGATATCTTAGTTATCAGGCCCTCTCTTTCAGGAGATACTTTATAAGAAAAGTGTGATTTTGTGCAATGATCACCTCATGCGCTTCTTTGGAATGCTTAGGAAAACTATCATGGCCTCTGTTCCCAAGTTACAGTTACACATATATTTTATATTATAAATTTTACACAATTTTAGAGGATTCTTAACCCTGCCAGAAAAAAGGATGGTACCATGTGATCCAGTTCCACTCTTGCACACAAGCCTACAAAAATTAAAAGCCATGTCTTGAAGAGATATTTGTACACCAGTGTGCATAGCAGCATTTCTCATCATACCCAAAAGGTGAAAGCAACCCAAGTTTCCATCAATGAATGAACAGTTAAACAAAATGGGGTGTATACATACAGTGTAATAAATCAGAACGAATCTCTGATACATGCTACAACATGGATGAAAATTAAAAATATACTAAGTGAAATAAACCAGATTCAAATGGACACATGTTGTATGAGGTACCTAAAATAGGCAACTTCATAGAGACAGAAAGTGGAATAGGGGTTACCAGGGGTTGGGGGAAGGGACAATAGAGAGTTAACATTTAATGGGTACACAGTTTCTGGAAATGGATAGTAGTGATGGTTGCACAACGTTGTGAAAACACTTAATGCTGATGAATTGTATACTTTAAAATGGTTAAAATGACACATTTTATATTATGTTTATTTTACTGTTATTTAAGAAAAAGACTAGACTTTAGAGGCTGTTGAATCTCATCCAATCCCAGATCTGCTAATTACTAGGTATGTGTGACATGGGGCAAAAGATTGAATGTCTCTAAATGTCCTTTTTCTTACCTATAAAAACAGGAGTACTACTACTGACCTGAGAAAATTATTATGAAAATAAATATGATTAGCCTGTCACACAATTGCCACTAAATATAAAAAGATTAAGAAGACTAACATATCAAGTAGGAAAATCTAGTGGCCCATGCTCAGAATAAAGTATGACATTGCACTTGATCTTAGCCAAAAAACCACGAAGCGCGGTAACACATTACATAATTGCTGTTTGCCTCTGTGGAGATAAAAATATTAACATGAAATAATACAAATGCCATGGGATTTTAAAGATAAAGAAACAGAAGGACAGGCCTGGTTCTGCTCCTCCAGTGGCCAGAGAGACTGCAGGAATACAAAATCACCTCTGTCTCAGTGTGAGGTTTATTTCAGTTTCTGTTTAAATTGTTTTCAGGTTCTAATATAGGTTTTCCCAATTCTTGTGGACTGTGGGGTTTTTCTTTAACACAGGTCTTAAGTCCTGGAAGTATGTCTTGATATGGATTCTAAGACACACACACACACACACACACACACACACACACACACACACACACACACACAGACACACACAGACACACACACACATACACAAATACTTTGTGTATCTGGAGGTCAGACATTCTACCATATTAACTGTTTGAAACAGAATCACATCTGCAGAATCATGCCAAAAAGCCCTCTGTGTAGCATATATCAGATAGAAAGTCTGTGCAGAGAGGACGTGGCATGTCTCCACCCAGGTGGCTGTGTAGAAACTAAGGCACAGGAAGAGTAATGAAAGTAAGAGCTGACAGTGGAGAAAGAGGCAGGAAAATGACTAGAGCCCTTTGTAAGCCTCACTTGAGCCTGGCATCATGTATTCATGTTTAGCTTGAGACTTTCAGAAAAGGTTACATTTAATTCTGTTTGCTCTGGTTAGGAAAATAGGGGTCTATGCAGAATGCATTAAAAATGATAAAATCAGAAGGTTAAGGCTTAAGAGGTAGAATTCCATTATCTGGAAAAATCACTGTGGAATGAGGTGTTGCTATTTATATATGTACATATTCTATTTGTATTGAGACACAAATCGCTGAATTCAGTCAGTTTTCATCACCTAATTTTCTCTAGAATCTGACTACTTTTGTCTGCTTACAGCACTTAGCACAAGACCTGCCTCACAGTGGACACTGTGAATAAATGAATGAGTGAGTAAATGAATGAACAAGCAGAAGAATGAAACCGGCTCTAATATACATATGTCAGCAAAATGCATATTGCCTGCATGCAAGTAAAGACATCCAAGTGTGAAACCATCCTTTTTCTCTTTTTCAGAGCAGAAGCCACTCTCTTGGGACCATTCATAAGCAAGAGACACCAACACCGTGACACATGCCAGTGCCACCACCACCACCACCTCCTCTGCCTCCACCTCCCCCACCTCTGGGGGCTCCTCCTCCTCCCCCACCATCAGCGCCCCCGGTAAGAACTGTTTTGTATTGTTTTTTTTTTCCTGACTGGTTTACTGTGGAGATTAAGCTGCGTGAATATGCTTGAGCAGAGGGTTTTACATGTTCAGAAGCAGCCACTGCCTAGCTTCCCCGTGGCAGGTGGCGTCTTAGTTGCTGCCTCTGGAAGCTTCAGAGTCTGAATCCAAACCAGCCTGCCTCAGATATTTCTCTCCCCCATTCCTCAGCAGTTCCCACCTCCTTCTCATGGGTCTACTGATATCTACATCATGTCCCCTCTAATTCCTGCTGCGTGGTACAGGCTCCCAGATCCCCCTGAGTGACTTCCCCATCTCCCTGGAAACCTCACATGAGGGGCCTGGCCAAAGTACATAGCCGGTGAGGCATTGGGAAGTCAAATTCCCTGGTTCCCTGGTTCTAGGCTCAAGTAAGTTAAGTGTCACATGAAACGCAATGACCAAATATAAAATTTCTAAATGAAGGTTCTCTATCTACACACGACTGAATTCAGGCTATTTCAGTTTGTGTTGCTGGACACTCTCTCTTGGTTTAATAATTTGATTTAGGTTTAGAAGGGGCCCACTGAGGGTGGGTATTTTGTTTCAGTACACAGATATCCAACCTTGGCACCATTGATATTTAGGACCAGATAATTTCTGTTGTGCAGGGCTTACTTGTACATTGTAGGATACTGAGCCTCTGTCCCTGGCCTCTACCCACTAGATGCCAGAAGTACTCCCCCAGTTGTGTCAGTAAAAAATGTCCCCATTTGTAGCCAAATGTCCCCTAGAGGGGTAAAATCACCCCTCTCAGCTTTAGAAGAACATTAGTGCTTAATGCTTATAGCAAACCTTTCCCCTAAAGAAAACCTGGAGCACTTCTCACAATCTCATGCTCCATTCATCATGCCACTTCAGCCAGGGAAGTCTAGCACCACTCCTCAGCTTCTGTGTTGAGTGGAAGATAAACGATCTGAGATACAACGCGCAGAGACAGGGCTGCTTAGGGATGATATGAGCCAAGTCAGCAGAAGCCAAGAATAGAACCTCCCTGGGTACAGCCCTTTCTCAGATATGCAGATGACATGGCCATGCTGAGCATGGAGGGAGAGCCTGAGGTTTCTGCTGTTCAGCCACAGGTCCCGGTGAGGGTGAGGGTATGCCTGAGATGACACACATCCCCTGTGATGTTAGCTTTGTACACCGATCCTATCTGAGGTGCCAAGAGCATAGACCTGCCTGAAACTTGGCCCTCGCTCTCCAAGAAAGTGGAAAGAAAACACATAGTACAAATTACCTACGAAAGTTTTCTAACCAATATGTAGAAAGAACAGGAATAAGTATTGAAGTCTCACTGCTGAGTATTGGCACAAAGTCAAATTAAAGGTCATCGCCATCACCACAAGTTGATGAACAGTTTATAAGTAAAGGAAGCATACATGAAACTATCATGTGGATCTTATATAGACTTGCAAGTACTGAAGAAATGCAACTTGAATAACTTCAAATACCACCGTGTACATTTAGTCAGAACAAAGAAACGTAACAGAACCCATTGTTATTGGAGATTTGGGGGAAAACATTTCTTTTAAATATTGCTGGTGTCACACAAATATCTGGGACCCAATAAAAGCTGAATGTATCATAGTCTTCCTGTGGTAATCAGTTTTATTTTTGAGACTGCTTTAATAATTTAACCCTAAAAGAGCCAAAAAGTATTTCTACCAGGATGGGCACAGCTATTTATTCTAGTGAAAAACTAGATCTTAAATGGTTTATGAGAACTGAGATGTATTATGTCATACTGTTAATTAAAATTTTCATTATGCAGTGATGTAATTAAAAATTATATCTATGCTGATTAGGAAAAAGTAGGTATAAAATGATGGACTAAAAAACAGTACATTTTGTCCATAACAAAAAAGCTATTTAATTTATGTAATAAATAGCAAAAATCAGAAGAGAATTTGATAATGCTGATAATACAATTTAATTCTATTAGGGAATTCCTTTTCTTTAAAGATGCTTACATTCATAAAAAAACAAACATAATTCAACGTTTTGTTAATGGTTTTTTCTTTCTTTCTTTTTTTTTTTTTGAGTTGGAGTCTCATTCTGTCACCCATGTTGGAGTGCAGTAGCCTGACCATGGTTCGCCACAGCTTGACCTGCTGGGCTCAGGCAATCCTTCCCCTCATTCTCCTGAGTAGCTGGGACTACAGGTGCATGACATCATGCCCGGCTAATTTCTTTATTTATTGTAAAAATGAGGTGTTGCTATCTTGCCCAGGCTGATCTTGAACTTCTGGGCTCAGACAATCCTCTCACCTCCACCTCCCAAAGTGCTGAGATTACAGAGTGAACCACCATACCCAGCCTGTGTTTTGTTAATCGTTTGAATTCCTTTACACATTTAATTTTTCTTTCGCCATCTATGTCATGGAAGAACAAGTCAATTTAGGAGGCAAATAATCATGTAAATTTTAATATTTTCTTAAACATTTTTCTACAGTCTGGGAAAAATATTTACAATGCATATTAAAAGCAACGAATTAGTGTCCTTAGTATATGAAAAGCTCTTACAGATCAATATGGGAAGGATGAATTAGAAAAATGGGCACAGGATGTAATCAAGCAGAAGAAATACAAATATTTCAACTCATCACAGTTAAATAAACACAAATTAAATTAAAATAATGAGAGGGCAACCCCTTCAAGTCCCCTCCTACTGTGGGAGTTTTTCTGTCTTCTTAATAAATCCTGCTTTCTAAAAAAAAAAAAAAGAAGAGAGAGAGAGAGAGAGAAACTGTTTTCATCTATTAATTTAGTGATGATACTTTTTAAATGTTGGCTGGAGTATTAAGAACCAGGCACTTATAACTCTTAGTGGTAGCAGAAATTGGCAAAATATCCTGATACCATTTTTCAATATAGGTCAGACTCTGCAGAAAATGGATATACTCTATGACCCAGTTGCCCCTCAAGCAACTTTTCTTCAAGTAACTTATCATAGCTGTACAGAAACACACAGCTATAGGAGATTAATGAAAGCATTACTTGTAAAAGCAACCAAAAAAAGAAAGAAAACAACCTACATTTTTAATACCAGGAGATTCAGTAAACTAATTACTATGTATCTACCAAATGGTATATTATGCAGTCACTAAAATCAGAAGAAAAATGATTTGTAACTTTGAGTGTCCTGAATGAGTCAGATAAGGATCGTGTCCTGAATGAATCAGATAAGGATCACCCATGAAAGCTAAAACCACTGACTGAGAGGTTGTGGGGGGATGTATGTTCTCAGGATCCCAAGTATCACCCACAGGTTACTTCTAATTACAAGAGGGAAAATATCCCTTTAAAATGGATCAAACTTACTATCACGTATAACGGAATTACATCACAAGCCTTATATCACAAGCCTTTTGCTGTGACACAACAAAAGTACAAAGCATCATTCTGTAGTAATCTGCCCAAAATGAATGTACTTATGAGCAAGCAATTAGACACATTAAGAACGTGAGACATTCTGCAACAGAGGTTGGCAAGCTAGAGCCCATGGGCCAATGCCAGCTCACCGCCTGTTTTTTGGTATAGCCCTCCCTCTAAAAGTGGTCTTTACATTTTCGAATGACTTGGGGGAAAAAAATTAAAAGAAAAGTAATGTTTTGTGACACATGAAAATTACATGAAATTCAAATTTCAGTTCCATAAGTAGCTTTATTGGAACACAGCCATACTCATCCATTTCCATATTGTCTGTGGCTACTTTTATGCTACAGCTTCAGAACACCAGTTAAGCAAAACGTTATTCCTTAAGGAAAGAATCCCATGCCTCTCACTGTAGAACTGTATTTTTAAAATTATACTCGGGCCAGGCTCAGTGGCTTAAACCTGTAATCCCAGCACTTTAGGAGGCCGAGGCAAAAGGATTGCCTGAGCCCAGGGGTTTGAGACCAGGCTGGGCAACTTGGTGAGAACTTGTCTCTACAATAAATCACAAAAACTAGCTGGGTGTGGTGGTGTGCATCTATAGTTCCAGCTACTTGGAAGGCTGAGGTAGAAGGATCACCTGAGCCCAGCAGGTCGAGGCTGTGGTGGCCGTGAGCATGCCACTGCACTCTAGCCTGGGCAACAGAGTGAGTCTCCAATTAAAAAAAAATTATACTCAACTTTGATTGAAATAATAATTTAAATGTAACTTTAAAATTATACTCTATTATTACTACCACAGTTTGAATTTCGACAATAAATATTTTGTGGGAATTTGTTTTCCATTTTGATGTGAAAGTATGTACGTTATATCCCTGATTTTGCCCTTTGGCCCACAATGCCTGAAATATTTACTGCCTGGCTCTTTCCAGGAAGTTTACCAACACCTGTCCTATAGCCAGCTAAGCTCACTCAGTCTTCCATTCATCTATAGCATGTGCGCCCTCTGCCACAACTCCCCCTTCACCTTCATTCCCCCACCCCCCATCTTACCTGCAGTCAACTCCACCTGCATGGACTGGCCCTGCCTACCTCCTTCTGTGCCTCTCTCCCGAGATCTTCTACACCAAGGCTTTTGCACAGCTGTTCCTTCTGCCTGGAAGGCTCTTTCCACTCAGCTCAGTTCAGGTGTCTCTTCCTCCGACCCTGGCCTTTTTTTTTTTTTTTTTTTTTTTTTGAGGCAAAGCCTCATCTCACTGTTGCCCAGGCTGGAGTGCAGTAGCATAATCATGGCTCACCACAGCCTCAACCTGCTGCCTGGTTCAGGCAATCCTTCCACTTCAGCCTCCCAAGTAGCAGAAACTACAGATGTCTGCCACTACACCTGGCTAATTTTTTCATTTATCTTTTTTTTTTTTTGAGTTGGCGTCTCACTCTGTCGC
>NW_007255813.1:408021-453175 GCF_000164805.1 Carlito syrichta | reverse complement strand
GCAGCCTCGCCCTGCTGGACTCCGGTGATCCTTCCACCTCAGCCTTCCGAGTAGCCGGAATTACAGGCATGCGCTACCACGCCCGGCTGATTTTTTGATTTATTGTAGAGATGAGGTCTCGCTCCCCAGGCGGGTCTCGAACCCGCGGGCTCAGGCAATCCACTCACCTTAGCCTCCCAAAGGCACGGGATTACAGGCTGAGCCACTGAGCCCGGCAATTTTTTCATTTATCGTAGAGATGAGTTCTTGCCATGTTGCCCAGGCTGGTCTCAAACTCCTGGGCTCAGCCCATCCTCTCACCTCCACCTCCCAAAGTGCTGAGATTGCAGGCATGAGCCACTGTGCACAACCCTACCCTATATTAGTTTTTATACAGACTTTTTTTTTTTTTTTTTTTTTTTTTGAGTTGGAGTCTCACTCTGTCGCCCAGACTGGAGTGCAGTGGCCGCTCCCGGCCACCACAATCTCGCCTGCTGGGCTCCGGCGATCCTTCCGCCTCAGCCTTCCAAGTAGCTGGAATTACAGGCATGCGCTACCACGCCCAGCTGATTTTTTGATTTATTGTAGAGATGAGGTCTCGCTGCCCAGGCGGGTCTCGAACCCGCGGGCTCAGGCAATCCACTCACCTCAGCCTCCCAAAGGCGCGGGATTACAGGCTGAGCCACCGAGCCCGGCTCTATACAGACTTTTAAACTTCTCCTTCAGAGCAGTTGCCAGTTTTGTTCTGTTTTTGACTGAAGTCTATACATTATGTTTTGTGTCCCTCATGCCTGGCTTGAAATATAATCAGTGTTCAAGGCTCTAAGCATCTATGCTGTGAAAGAAAACAATTATTCAAAGATACCTGTAAAAGCATAGCTAGAAATACTTTATTCAGTATCATCATGATAGGTGCATGGGATTTTGCAGTGGGGGAGAGAGATTGGGCTCAACTCTGAATACTTTATGGACAAGTGAAGTTTATAGCCCAGCAGCAGGGTGGGGGATCAGCAGATAAAAAATACTAAGAGGAAACAGAGGTAAGGGGGATTCTGGTTGAAATGACCTATAGGATTCTTGTTGAAGGTAGGCCAGTGTGATCAGATATCCCCCAGGCATGGTGAAGGCTGAGGAACCTGATCATATATCAAGGGTGGGGGATTCTGGCTAAACTGACTTGACAGGATTCTTGCCGAAGACAGGCCAGGGTGATCGGACATTACCTGTGGGGTGGTGGAGGATGAGGAACCTGATCCGATATCGAAGGTGATCAGATAGCAAGGGTGGGGTGTTCCTTGCTAAATTGACTTAATAGGGTTCTTTGCCAAAACTGGATTTTACAAATTAAGTGCACAGATGGGCCTAGGAGAAGGTTCAGAAACCTGACCAAATTTTGGTCAAGCAGAGAATCTTTGTGAATGCTCATAGAGCAGCATGTCAGATTTTATCATATGTGATCTTTGCAAGAAGGAGATATGTCAGACCCTCTGAAATGCAAACTTCATTGCAGCTCTGAAGACCTGGAGATTCGACTGGGAGGAAATTGGGCTAAAAGTTATTTGGTTTCAGCCTCCTATATCTCACCTCCCCACTTCCTGCCCTTCCTCTTCTCTATTCCCTCATCATCTCTGTGTGCACCTTTTCTTTTTCCAAGAAGGCGGGAATAGAACAGAAACAGGATGATGATACCTGTGGAAGCTTTAGAACAGGCTTTCAGCCAAGCCCGACCATATTCACCATCTCTTTCCCCCTCTTTTCTCGCTGCCTGTTCCCCTGTTTTTTGAGTTCCTTTGTCTCATCCCTTTAAAGAACACTAACAATGTCAAAATTGCCCATATGGTGTGTTGGTCCACTAATAATTAAATTATTAATTTAATAATTATTAATCAGGCTACTTTGCTTGCAAGATGCAACCTAATAATATATCTAAAGGAAATTCAACATATTTGATTTTTGAAATGCATCAGAATTTTACTGAACTTTTGCTTTCAGATATACTTTGACCCCTTGGCAGTGTCCAAGATGAGCAAATAAGCATCTTGAGGGCCTATCATTTGAGTTTTCTCGCCACTATCCCATACCACGTGTGGTGAACTCTCCATACCTGCAGACCAGCTGAGGAATTCTGTGGAGTTGGGTTGCCCAGGCAAAGCCTGACAGTTGGATTCATGTCCATAGCATGCGTGTTTGTTTATAAAGCAGATTTGTGAATTTTTGTAGCATTATTTCTTAATGTTGCTGATAAAGCTAAAATATCTTAAGGAGGAAATAGTTCTAGGGCAGGCTATATCTTATTAAGCACAAACGGGAAACTGGCTTGATAATCACTTATTCACCATGAAAAGCAACACTGTAACTAGGAAGACACTGTGGTGCCATAGATTTCTGCCTGCTCATTCTTGGGGTCACGTTTAATAAAATACTGAAGGGAAATTACAATGAGAAGCTTATCATGGCCCCTCGCTGCTTTCTTCTCTCATTCCGGCTTGCCAGAGTGTCTGTTTGCATTCAGGAAACTCAGCGGCATAATTTTGCTCCTCATAGGGTAAGGATTGCATGATTCACGGGCAAGTCGACTTTTCAGTGTTAGGAAATATAAGCTGTGAATTATATCGGGCAGTTTTCCCACCATCTCTAGCATGCTGGGGCTCAAGTAGTACAGAAAGACAATCTGTGAAAGAAAATGAAGTGTTTTCTAAAGTCCCATGAGAACCTCTTTTGGAGTTTTGTGTTTGCTCTTGTTAAAAAACAACAACATCAACAATGCGGGGGTGGAGAACACTACCGGGAAGGGTGCTTAGTAGAATTGCATATTACATTATATTCTGGAAAAGGTAATTTGCATGTTTACGGGTGCATTGGAATAATGAGGGACTTAAAAAGTCTTACACACTGTCACTCACTTAGGTGCTCCTGACACTCTGATGCTTTGATTAGTGTCGCTAATGAGGGACTGGGGACATTTATCCAGGACTGATAGCAGCCACTGGAATCAGGAGACGGCTTTTGCGTCAGACCAAACTATTACGATAGTATTCAGTTGACATTTGGTCCCTGCATAACAGTTTGCAAAACTACACCTTTGTCTTCAAGTCATTTAAAAAACTCGATTCTCTCCCTCTACTTTGCCAGTTTGCACTGGGAGCAATAATACCGCTTTGGTGAAAAATGAACCAGTGTTTGCAGTGGATTGCCTTGGTCTGTAAGAGGGAGAGGTGTGGCAGGACCTGTCACTCATACTTCCAAAGGGCCATTCAGGACAATATTTAAATGTGTTGTGTGTGTGTTTTTTTTCCACAGCTGTGAGGTGGGAGGGGTGGCCGCCACAAAAAGGAGAAGGCTCGCCATGGTGTGCAGGAGGCAGCGATTATGCACTCATAATGCCCAGGACTTGGCAAGAAAAGCCTGTGAGCGCCTGCTGAAGGCCTTTATTAAATTTCATAGGAGCCCGGACGGCGTCTGAGCTGAGGGCTGTGGCAAGAAGGTGACGTGGGTGACAATGCCAGAGGGTGACCCTTGGGCTCGCCTCCCGAGCATTGATTCTGAATCAGAGCTTTATTTTACATCCAAATCTTCTGGCTCTTTGCCTTTGAAATCTTTTGAGAGTCCAGCGTAACTAACCCTTCCCAGAAAATGCCCATGAACCATCCTTCCCTGTACCAGGTTTGTCTTTTAATCTACATATGGTTGTGCTTACCAGGGCCACCATGGTTAGGAGCCTGGGATCTTCTGTATCACTTTTTCCTTCCTCCAAACTGCTCTTTCCTTCTTCATCTTTCTTGTCATAAAAGGGAAAAAAACCAAAAAGCAAAAAAAAAACCCTCCCCATGTCAGGTTGTCGTTGGCAATTAGATACCCAGTCTTGACTGAGTAGAAAAAGCTGAAGAAAGGCAGGGGATTGGGGGTACTGGAATCCGCCAAGTGCATCTCTGCAGTGGGGGGTTGGCTTGGCAGCCAGTAAGTCACGTTTAATAAAAGGACAGGTAATGCAAAGTGAAAACAAAAAAGTGAAAAACCAGGGTACATATAGACAGTTTGGTCCCAAATATGTATAACAAACTGTGGGCCAACCATGGTGGCTCACACCTGTAATCCCAGCACTTTGGGAACCAGAGGCAGGAGGATTGCTTGAGCCCAAGAGTTTGAGACCAGGCTGGGCAACACAGCGAGATCTTGTCTCTACTTAAAAAAAACAAACCATTAGCTGGGCATGATGGTACATGCCTATAGCCCCAGCTATTCAGGAGACTGAGGCAGAAGAGCTGCCTGAGCCCAAGAGGCTGAGGCTACAGTGACCTGTGCTCATGCCACTGCACTGCAGACTGGGCAATAGAGTGAGACCCTGATTCAAAAAAATTAAAATTAAATAAAACTGTGTGGCTTCATGCATACTCATGCACTCTCAGACAGAGACTGTAAGGAAACAGGATAAATATGTCATCACTGGGTGTCTGGGTGGGAAAGGGAGGGGTGATTTTTACTTTCTTTATACAAGTCTACATTTTCTCACATATTTCCACGGAGCACTCATTACTATTATAATTAGAAGAAAAGTTTGTTAAAAAGGAATGAATGTTCACTTACCCATTGGCAGAATTGATCATGCAATAATAATGCATAATAGCAGGCATCTACTAAATATCCACTGTGCCCCAGGCACTGTCTAAGCTCTTAACATGAATTATCTAAATTTATATTTACAACAAGCCAATGAAGTATGCACTGATAGTGCCATCTTACAGATGAAAGAACTGAGGCCCAGAGAGGTTATTTAAGTGCCCAGTGTAGCACAGCCAGTAAACGGTAAAGGCTGGATTCCTCCCCAGGCTCTCTGACCCTAGAGCCAAAGTGCTGGGTGCACCGTTGTCAGCAAAGACATGTACAGGTTCGATAAGCAATACTGGTGACTAGGCATCTAGCACTTAGGTAGTGCTGACTGTGAGCTTTGCATACGTTTGAGTACTTAGCACTTATTATTTGAGCTACCCTTCACGGTACCCCTCTGAGGCAGGTACTGTTGTTATTCTTGTTTATGGATGAGCCAACTGAGGCACAGAGGGGCAAGTGACTGACTGGGCTCTGTAAACTGGCAGAATGACTCCAGGCCCTGCTCTGAACCACCAAGCCAACTGCCCTTGAATACAGACCTTCTCAGGGATTGTGTCTCCATCTTTGAGTCTAAGAGCCAGGCAGTCAGTGGATTCTGCTCCCCAGACTTTGAGCAGAGTTTCCAGATTTCTTCCTGTGTCCCCAAGCTCCCTCCTAACATTGCTGTTTTCTATTTTTCTCCCTTTTCTTTATGATGCCATTGTTTTCCCCACTTGCTTGTTGGATTTTCCCCCCCTTTCTCTCTCTTTCTTTCTGTTGTTTTTTTTTTTTAGTGGAGGCTCACTCTGTCACCCAGGCTGCCGTGCAGTGGCAAACTCATGGTTACCCCAGTCACCACCTGCTGGACTCACGTGATCCTTCCACCTCAGCCTTCCAAGTAGCTGGAACTACATGTGTGCACCACCACACCTGGCTTATTTTTTTATTTATTGTAGAGGCAAGGTCTCGCCAAGTTGCCCAGGATGATCTCGAGCCTCTGGGCTCAGGCAATCCTCTCACCTCCACCTCCCAAAGTGCTGCAATGTGAGCTACCACCCAGTGGTTCTCCCCTCTCCCTCCCCTTTTTTTTTTAGTCAGAGTCTCACTCTGTCCCCCAGGCTGGAGTGCAGTGACATGCTCACAGCCACCGTAGCCTCAACCTGCTCGGCTCTGGTGATCCTTCCCCCTCAGCCTTCCAAGTAGCTGGAACTGCAGGCGCACGCTACCACACCCGGCTTATTTTTGATTGATTGTAGAGACAAGAGCTTGCCAAGTTACCCAAGCTGGTCTCAAACCCCTGAGCTTAGGCAATCCTCTCTCCTCGGCCTCCCAAAGTGCTGGGATACAGGTTTGAGCCACCGTGCCTGGTGGGTTCTCCTTTTTAAGAGGGAAAAAAAATGTTGCAAGTTGCTCTCTGAGTAAAATTCATGGTTTAGTGACAGAGATTCAGTATTAAAGAACCAGACACAGTGCAAGGAATTTAATTTTGTCTTGTCTTTAGTTTACATCTGGCTGCGTGTGAGCTCAGAAAGATGGGGTCTCTGCTGCCAGCAATGCCGGGCACACGGTGAGGACAGCAAGTGCCTCTTGAACTCAGTGACAGCAGACTGTGTCCTGAACCTTGACCAGGCCATCCTGCAAGCTTACTGAGCTTTGACTGAATGGAATCACTGGGTCTCTGCCTCTGAAGAGGTTAGAACCTGAGTCAGGAGAAACCGGGGCTTGTCACTGATCACTGCTCAGTTGTGAAAATGGTGAATGTAGAACTGGGTTCTTATCCCCAGATAAAAACTTAATACCATATGTTGCCTCTTCCTGAAGTTATTTCCTGCATACGGGATCCTTGAAGTCTCATCTTTAAAGAGCCCTCTTGTCTTATGAGTTAGTAACTTTCTATCTTCCTGAGACTTCTCTGCACACCTGGCACTGGATGTGCCTAGCTAAAGTTCTGAGCTCCCGAACCCAACCAGGGTTGGGTAAGACACGAGGGAGGATCTTGGGGCCAGTGAGTGACTCAGAGACAGAGGGTCTGTGGCTGGGTCAGTACAACACACAGTAGTAGGCACCTAACATTTCTTCCTATAATCGTGAGCTGAGTGCAGATAACGTAATTCACCAAGCGAACCTCCATGAGCTATCCAGACTCTATGTTTCATCTTCCATGTCCTAAGCCTTGAAAGCCAGAGCAACGTTCTCTATTGTGTTGTACAAGAACACCATCAACACATTCAAATCTCAGTAAGAGTATCTTATAAAGTAAATGCAGTTATATCAGAGGTAACAGATTTAGGGACAGCAGCATTTAACATTTGGCTAGTATATTAAAAGCCATAAGGTATCCTTTGGCACAATCTTTCCCATTCCAATTTATTATTGCTTTCAAAGAGACTAGACCCTGCTCCCTTTGCTTCACATAAAGACCTTTAAAAACTCCCAGAAAGCAACACAGTGTACTCATTTTGCACACAGTAGCAATAGATTTACATTTTAATGTGGTCTGTTCACAATAAAGGGGTTGGAACAGATTTTCAGGCTGGTAAAAACAGGATTCCACCTGTGCCATGTATAATATTTAAAACACAAAGGTGCAAAAACATATCTGCATCCTCCAGTTGTCCAATCAGTCCTCACTGTGAGAAGCTGTCAGTTTCACTAGGGATCACATCATGATGCAACCTGGAGTATTAAAAACAAAAAACAAGCCAGGCGCAGTAGCCCACGCCTGTAATCCCAGCACTTTGGGAGGCCAAGGCGAGAGGATTGCTTGAGCCCACGGGTTCAAGACCAGCCTGGGCAACATAGTGAGACCTCGTCTCTACAATAAATTTAAAAAAATAACCGGGTGTGGCAGTGTGCACCTGTAGTTCCAGCTACTTGGAAGGCTGTGTGGAAGGATCACCTGAGCCCAGCAGGTCGAGGCTGTGGTGGCCGTGAGCATGCTACTGCACTCTAGCCTGGGCGACAGAGTAAGACTGACAAAAAAAATAAAAATAAACTGGGTTTTATTTAGGGTCATGCAACTTGAAGACTGAATCCCAGAGGTGCCATTTCCTAGCTGTATGATGTTAAGCAAATTGCTTAATAACTCTGAGCCTCGGTTTTCTCATTTGTGAGCGGGAATAACTGCCACTTCCTAGGGTATGCTACCCCTAGAATGGAAAGTTCATAAAGGGAGATATTTCCATCTGTTTTGCTCACATTGAATCTTAAATGCCTTGAGCGGTGCCAGGCACACAGTAGGTATGGGGTTATTGTGAGGATCCAGTAAGATAGCAATGTCACCTATTATTTACATAGTAAGTAGTAGCTACTCTTGTTTCGGAGACTGAAAAACAACTGGGCAGATAACCACATATTGGACCGATATGTTCAGGTCAAAAGTCCTTGTAGGCAGTGCAGGCAGGAGGTCAGACACTAAGTCAGGATCAAGGTTGAGAACTTGAGTTATCTAAAGTGAGCAGTCAGGCTAGCAGTCTGAAAATGGTCCAAAAATAGGTGGTTAAAAGGCCAAGGGAAAGTTTCCTCTGACAGTTTACCGAAAAGCCATGACCAGAGGCAGCTGAATCGGAGAAAAGGCGTATATACATTTTCTTAATGTGTTCACAGGGGTCTTCAGAATGAAGACCCAAAGATGTAGGAGAGATTGTCTACTTTTGTGTTTAGGTTTAACAAAGTATGGACAGCTCATACTTTGTCCAATATGACTGGACAAAAAAGTGTGCTGTAAGGCTAACACAGTGGGGGAAACCCAGCAAGGTCTGTCTGGATTCTTCTTGTCCTCTGAGCAACATTCCTTCCTTCTGGGTGTGAGGCAAGATCCTCTCTGGAACGGGGGTATTATGACCTACAGTCAAACAAGTAGGGTTTTTTTGGTTTGTTTGTTTTTTTGAGTTGGAGTCTCGCTCTGTCGCCCAGACTGGAGTGCAGTGGCCGCTCCTGGCCACCACAGCCTCAACCTGCTGGGCTCTGGCGATCCTTCCGCCTCAGCCTTCCAAGTAGCCGGAATTACAGGCATGTGCTACCATGCCCGGCCAATTTTTTGATTTTTATTGTAGAGATGAGGTCTCACCAAGTTGCCCAGGCGGGTCTCGAACCCGCGGGCTCAGGCAGTCCACTCACCTCAGCCTCCCAAGGCGCGGGATTACAGGCTGAGCCACAGAGCCTGGCTAAACAAGTAGGTTTTTACACAGAAAGGTGGAGGTAACATTAGAAAAATATTTTTAGGTTTTATGACTGATTTTGGAGAAGAAGGATTCTAGTTTCTATGGCTAGCCTCAGGGGAGAACAGGGTTGAGAGACAGCAGGGTGGGAGACAGCAGGACTCCTCACTTTGGATAACTCAGGTTCTCACCCTTGATCCTGACTTAGTGTCTGACCTAAGCAGGGCGGGAGAAGGTCCAAGAAACATTGTAGTTTCTAAGGCTGCTGCTGAGGCCTTCATTTGGGACATTCGTTCAGAGTCCCACCAGTGGGCAGAAGTTACTACTTTAGGTTTTCTGGGGACCCCGGTCATCTGGGCCGGTGCCTAGCATGATCCCAAGGAGTAGGATGGCTTGCCTTCTCTCCCACTTGTGTCTCATACTGAGTTGAGTGGGCCCACGGGTGTAGCAGGAGATACCTGGACTCTGTCAAATGTCCCATGTGGCCTCAGCTGTGGGACCTCCACTGATGGGGTGAGCAACGAACATGGGAAGATCTTGAGGTGGCCTGGTGTCCTGTAACAGCCACTCCAGTGAAATGGCAGCTCAGTTCAAATGTTTTAAACATTTAGAGGAGGATTTGTTTTCTCAGCTGCCATGTGGTTTGTCATTCCACAAGCAGCTTCAACAGTAGCAGACCAGACAGAGAGGCTGCCGAAGGGAAGGATACACGTTTCCCTGGAAGGTTTAATGGTGATGCTCCTGTGAGAATTCTGGCTCGTCTTGCCTCCAAAGCAGAGAAGGAACTTCTTTGGGCTGGTGGCAGCTCCAGGATGCTGAGATTCAAATGCCATGAGTTGGTCTTTCTCTGCCTAAGACAAACATTTCTTTAAAACTCTACTGACCAGAGGAATTTAAACACTGGTGGCATATTGATTTATAGAAAGGAAGTATAGATAATTTTACAGTTAATTTTAATTTTATTTAATATATATATATATATTTTGTTTGTTTGTTTGTTTGTTTTTTTAAGTTGGGATCTCACTCTGTTGCTCAGCCTGGAATGCAGTGGCACAATCACAGCTCACCACAGCCTTGAATCCCTGGGCTTAGATGATCCTTCTGCCACAGTCCCCCAAGTAGCTTGGACTACAGGTGCATGTCACTATGCCCAGCTATTATTATTTTTTTTTTTTTTTATAGAAGTGACATCTCACTATGTTGCCCAGGCTGGTCTCAGATTCCTGGGCTCAATCAATCCTCCCAGCTTGGCCTCCCAAAGTGCTGAGATTATAAGCATGAGCCACTGAGCCCAGCCTCTGCTTATTATATTTTTAAGAGCCCCTTTCTTTTCTAATCATACACAGAAATGTCTGTGGATGATATCATACAGCGTTGAATATATGTTATTAATAAGTAGGGATTTGGAGGGAGAAGTGGGTTGGGATAGTAACATAACAAGATGGACTGTGAGCTGCTCAATGTTGAGGCTGGATAATGCTACCTAGGGATACTACTCACTACTTATATATGTTAATAATTTTCTATAATATTAAAAAACTGTAATGGACCTCAGAGTTCCCTGGGGCAAAATGTAGGTGATTTGGTAGGACTGTGGAGGAAGTTCATGTAGCATGCTTTCACTAATTCAGATGGGCATTTGAGATAAAATATTACATGTTTTTTAATTTTTAAAACGAAAGTCATAAGGCTTGAAATTCTATATATCACTGTGATGTGTCCCTCCTGTCCCCACCTCCAATCCAATTTCAGCTCCTGTTTTCCGGGGATTTATGTGAAGGTTTTGTTTGTTTGTTTTAATTTTAAAGATATGCGGTACAATTCAAGATTAGGTAGATAAGTCATCATTGTACAGGTAAAGTTTGATCCTACCTGTGGTCCTCACTTCCCCTGGTTTGAGATCAGGTACCCTTATTGATGTTATGCGTCTCTCTCACCCCCCAGCAATATCCTGCTACTGCCATTCCCTTTCTTACAGTCGTACGATTAATGTGAAGATGTTTTTAGCTCACCTTGCCCAACAGCAAAGGATCAGCTCTAATCGTTGAGTTGGTACATGAAATGGTCTGGGTTTTTTTTTTGAGAATGAGAATGAAAACAAGTTATTCTGAACAGGAATGTCAGAGAAGCTGTGGGACTCACCATCATGATCTCCCTTGCTACTTTTTATGTAAATAAACTGCAGATCTAATACAAATACCAGATAACTATATTTTGTGAAACTGTTGCATTTACTGTTCTCTGCCCTGGTACAAGGACATCCAACTCTGGTTGGTGTTTTCTCCACAGACAAAGCACAGAGGATGTTGGGACAATTATTAAAGCGAAAGTCTCCCAGGCGGCAACTCTTTTTACCGCCAAGGTCATCAGATATGGAAGAATTCTCACCTTCAGCATTCTCTAGTCTCTGACTAAATGCCTCTTGTGGCTGTATTGTTGAAGAATTCCAGAAGGTGGGGAGGGGAAAAGGAGCTTTAAAGCCAGCTCTGAAACAAAACCTCTGGGTATGGCAATAGCTTACAAAGTGCGTGTTGTGATTTTTAAAAGAAATCTATCATTTGTTTATTAAAGAAGAATATCACCTGAACTATTAAGAGACAATCATCAAGGGAAAAAGAGGTGTTTGTTTGGGCTGAATCTTAGCATAAGTCGATATGCATTCTAAAACAGAGACATGTCAGGTGATGGAGTTCTCTGGGAAATTAAATCTAAGACATTGGTTAGTAATTATTTAAGTGCAAAGAATCATCAAAGAAGTATTTTGCATTTTCTTCTGGGTTGCTTATTTTGGTGTTTGTTTTTTGTCAGAGGGAAGAGTATATCTTTAAGGATAAAAGAATAATTGAAAATTCTAAATGTTCTCTTGACTTATTCATAAGCCTTTCAGGTCATTAGAAACCAATGTCTGTTTACTGGTGTTTGCTCAGTTGTACTTGATAGGAGTGTGCTTTTCAATGAATGTAAAAGTGTTTACGTGAGGCAGCATTATGTTTCTCCCCATAACTTCATCTAACTTTTGTTCTTAAAAAAAATAAAACTTTATTTATAGGTAATTACTGAAAGAAGGAAAAACTAGATGCAATGGTTAGTATAAAATTAAAGAAGTGACTTTGGGGTATGAAGGAGAATGGAAGAGAAAATTTGGCAGTCAAATTCTAGGAACTTTCCCCAGGTAAGTTGCAGAGCAAGACTGGTTCCTTGTGGCTACATAGGGCAGGTGATCACCCCCATCAACGAGTCTCAGGAGGTGGCATGGCAGGTACCTGGGGGACTTCTTCAGACCTCACAGGCCACTACGGAGATTCACACCCACACAGGGAGCATGCCATCCCTCCTAACCCTCTTGAAAACCAAGGATTGGAATAGGAAAATTGGAGACCCACCAGTAAGCTGGATGATTCCCAGAGCCAGTGAACACCGTGCCCTACTCAGCACAACACCTCCCCCTCATGCAGTGGGGGACACCTGAGCTGGGAAGGAAAAGCCATAGGCTTCTATGACAAGTGGACCTTTCCAGAGTTTAGTAGTACCTGATACCTGGACCAATTCTTTCGGACCTCAGTTGCCTCATCTGTGAAATGGAAATAATAATACGCTATGGGGTAGTAAAAGAATGTATATTCATTGAAATGATGCTTTAAAAGCATCAGCACAGTTCTGCTGTTAGCACATGCTAAGTGTTCAGATATACTAGCAACAGCCCCCTCTCCCCAACTCCCCCACATCCTGGGTTGGGCTCAGCCTTACTGGGTTTCACACTCTTCGGGAGTACACAGTAAACTTACTTCCTGTGTCACATCAAGCTCTTGCCAGAGCTGTCACTTCCCACTTTTCTCATCTTATTGCGATGTCACGAAGTCTTCTGCTTCTGTGCCTGGAAAGGCTGCCCTCGGAAGGACACTGAGAGTGGAGATGGGGAGACAGAGATTGAATTTCCCTTTTACCCTGGGCTCTCTGAGCAAGGTGTGAGGGTCATTTCCTGGTGTCCGAGACATTCTCTTTGGTGACAGGCGTTCCTATTTTCCATTCCCATAATTTCTTGGCTGTGTGCAGAGTCGTCCATCAACTCCTCTTTTCCTTCTTGGGTTGTCACTTTAGCCCAACCTCTTCTTCCTTTTTTGACCATATATTTTCAACTGAAGCATCAATTTCTGATGCTCATCTGGGAGGGGAGGGAGACCAAAACTGTGACTGCTCTCCCTCTCTAGGGCCATTCAAGACCATCCCCTCCCCACTACTGACTTACATTCAAATGAATAATATAGTTTTGTGTTCCAGGCACATAACATTTCCGCTTGTGACAGTTCCAGACTTGGCCTGTTTGACTTGGATAAGAGCAGTCATCAAATGATGGAACTGGAAGGCTTGGTGAACTTTATGAAGTTCAATGTCCTTCCTTCCTGCTGCTCTCTGGCACGTGATGGTGAGGGCTATTGGCAGGACTAGCCAATGGGGCTGCATGCTGGTGCAGGCTGGGCCGGCTCTGCAAACAGCCCAGGACTAAGCTTCTTTCACAGCTGCCTCCAACGCCCTCCATGTAACCTTGAACTTCTCTGCCCTCCACCTTTCAGGCCTCATGTAGGGACAGTCCTACTGGGAGAGGAGTGGAGGCGCTGCTGATTTTCTTTTTTTACATCATTTTGCTTTTGCTTCATTTCATTTTAACTATATGATGTCAAGCAAATTACTTAATTTGCTTGTAAATTGCCAGGCAGTGTGTTGCCAGGCAATGCCTGGAAAGAGAAACACTCTAAAGCTTTGATCACATTTTTTGAAGGCTGGATTCTCAAGTGTAAAGTCGGGGGAGGCTGGCCAAGTGGGGAAGAGGAGGCATGGTTGTACTGCATCAGCCTTGTAGGGCTGATAGGAGGAACCAAATGAGACTTTATAGGGAAACTGAAGCCAGATCGCACACACCTTTGTGTGTGAAATGAACCGAAATATGGCAGCTATATTAGGACACATTATTCTGGAATGTGGTGCTTTAAGGCCCAGATATCAGGAGAACCAAGACCAGCAAGAATCACTTTAGTACCCAGTTCTCTACTCACTGCTTTGATGTCCAAAGCACTCACCCTCAGGAGCCCCCAAACACTTTAACTTCTTGTGTGTTGTCCCTTCTTGTGTGTTACCCCTTCATTTCACCAAATCTCTAGTTATCTTTGCTGCCAAATAGAGTTGTCTCCCCTTCCCCAAGCTCTGGATTTCTGACCCAGACCAAATGGCAAAGACTGAGTTTCAGGTTGGGAAGACAAGTTTGGAAAAAAGAGGGATGTGTGTGTCCAAAGTCGCTTATTGCCAGGTAGATTTTTCCATAGCAATTGTACTAGTTCCTTCCTATTATTATTCATAGTTGTGATCCTCTAACATTTTACTGTAAACAGTTTGGCAATTGAAAATATATATTTCCATAGAATCTCATTTGATCTTTCAACACTCTCTGTGAAATAGGTGAGGTCTGTTTTGGGGTTCCCTTAAAATCAGACTCTGAGACATGGGTTTGGGTGCAAGTATTTTATTTGAGAGGTGATTCCTAGGTGCTCTGATCATGAAGTGAGGTAGAAAGTAAGGGTTGTGTGGTGAATGCTGGACCCTCAGAGACCATGTGGAGCCTATAACTGACCCACCAGTTCTTGTTACTCTCTGTTACTTTCAGCAGTGGATCCTGTGATGCTGTGTGTTCCCATCTAGGGAGTTCCCCCAGCAGAGACCAACAGGCAGGCAGCTAGCACGGAGCAAAGCTGTCTGAAGTCAGTCTGTGGGATAGGCTGTGTGCCCCAGGAGCCCTCAGCAAAGGCTACGGTGGTGCTTGTCACTGAGGCAGATTCACAGAGGAAGAAACAGGCACAACAAGGTTTAGTACTGACTCAGAGTTGCACAGCTGGTTGAGTCTTTGGACTCCTTTCCCTGCATTCTGTCTCCTCTACCACATTGCCTCGAGGCTGCTTCGGTTAAAGCAGACACAGCTGGGCCTCCCCAAAAACCCCAGGCATCCAGTGTTAGGAGATCTAGCAACAGGACTGGCAACAATGGGCTTCCCTGACAGTATTTCTCACACAGGGACCTTGTGTGGCCCATGAGGCCTGTTCTTTCAGAGGCAACATTGTATGGTGGTTAAGATTCCTGAGCCAGACTTTCTGTGTTCCTCTCCTGGAAGTTGTGTGGCCTTGGTTGGGCAAATTATTTCAATTTTCTGTCCCTTATTTTCATTCTCTGCTAAAATGCTACCTATTTCATTATGGCTGTTGTGAAGACTGAATGAATTCATATCAAGTGCTTAGTATAGAATAAGGACCATAAAAATGTTACAGACGCACACTCAGGGAAGACCATGGGAGGTCACGGGGGAAAGACGGCCATCTGCAAGTCAAGGAGAGAGAGACTCCCAGAGGAAACCAACCCTGCCAACATCTTTATCTTGGACTTCTAGCATGCAGGACTCTAGGCACCTCAGTTTATGTTAAGTCACTCAGTGAGTGGTACTTTGTTATGGCAAGCCACAGAAACTAATACACAATTCCTTTGCTAGCAGGTGGAAACCATTCAAGTCTCCATCATCTCCATGAAGTCCCAGCTTCTGTCATCTCAGATGCTCCACCTGAGGAAAGGCTCACGGGGACAAATGTATTTCTAGAGGCAGAAATCAGCCTTCCCCAGATGTAATCTTCCTCTTGTAGCTTCACTCGTGTGCGGATACAAGAATGTGTCTGCACATGCTTTCTCCTACATTTTTATGCTGTTTTGTTTTGGACAAATGTATTTCTAGAGGCAGAAATCAACCTTCCCCAGATGTAATCTTCCTCTTGTAGCTTCACTCGTGTGCGGATACAAGAATGTGTCTGCACATGCTTTCTCCTACGTTTTTATGCTGTTTTGTTTTGGTCTTACTTATTTTGTTTTGTCTACTGTTGAGAAAAATGTAGGGTCTCTGAATAGAAGGAGGCTTTTGACTCTAAGACCTAATTGAGGGCTTTGCTTCTAGTGACATAAATTGCTGAGGGTGCTGCAGCAATAAATGCTCTTCAGAATCAATGGACAGATAACTGCTATTTCTAGAAGCTTCTATAGAAAGCCGTGCCAATTCCTTGCAACCTTAGATCATTTCAGCATTTATCATAGTATGTTTTTCCGCTATCACAAAGCAGATTGCCCTGCTCACGTGCCACACAGCAGCTGCTGACTCCCTTCTGGGAACCTCTGTTCTTCTAATTGATTCTTGCTGGAGTGATGGGGCTCAGTTGTGGCTGAAGTGAATGGGCAGGCCCAGGGTAGGCTTCAGGAGGTCTTAGTGTAGACTGTAGTTGCAAAAGTACAACACGTACCAGAGAAACCACAAGAAGTGAATGCTAATCCACTTTTCACGAATCATCTCACTCCAGCTCTGTCTTTGTCTTCTTCACTTTTTCTCGCTTTCCTGTCTCTTTATTACTTTGACTCTGTTGCCAGAGTTCACAACCAAAAATACAGAACACAAAGTTAAACTTGAATTTCAATTAAACAACAAATCTTTGCGTTAGTATAAGTACATAGCAGACATTATATGTGTACTAAAACAATGATTTGTGGTTTATCTGAAATTCAAGTTTAACTGTGCTTCCTGTATTTTCTCTGACAAACCTGTTTCTGTCTTTCAGTATGCCCTTATGTGTTTCTTACATGTGTATATATGCAGATATGGCTATAGCTTATAGTCATAGACATAGGTCCAGATATAGCTATTTCCCTCACAGACTGTGCTAGCCACATTACCCATGTTTGTTCGTAACAACAGCAAAGGGATGGCTATACTTATTTCTCCTTCCGCCTTTGCTCATTCTTTCACATTCCTTCCCCTATTGTATCTCTCCCTAATCTATCGTTTAAAAACTATAGTTTTCTCCTCTAAACATTGGTCATAATAAATAACTTTAAGTTTCTTTTTTTTTTTTTGGTCAGCATCTCATTCTGTCACCCAGGCTGAATTCAGAGGCATAATCACAGCTCACTGCATCCTCAATCTCCTGGGCTCAGGTCATCCTTCCACCTCAGCTTCCTGAGTAGCTGGAACTACATCAACCACACCTAGCTAATTTTTAATTTTTTGTACAGATGAGGTCTCATTGTATTGCCTAGGTGGTCCTGAACTCCTGGGTTGAAGCAATCCTCCCGCCTCAGCCTCCCAAAATGCTGGGATTACAGGCGTGAGCCACTGCACCCGGCCTAAATTTCCTTCTTTCTTTAAAATTCTGAGAAGTAAAACATTTGATAATTTCAAAAATCTATTTTTCTTTTTGTTATAATTCTTTTTTATTTGTGTTTGCTTTGCCTTGTCTAACCAGTGGCTCTTAATAAGAAATGGGACCATTCCCTTGGACAGAAGGTTGATGGATTAGGATACATGTCATGTAAGAACCTCGTGGGCAACATAAGAAGATTGAGGAATAAATTGTTTTTTCACTTTTGTCACATTTCATTAGCAAATCTCAAAATCCACCAGTCAGTAGATACAAATTGCTCTAATGTCTGTTTTGTTTTGTTTTATTTGCAAATCACTGTGCTAGGCATGGAAGACCCAAATCAGTGGACCCTGTGGTCTCCACCCTCAGACAAGACATATGAAAAGATAATACAAAGTAATATAATTCATTGTAGCAAAGAATACAGAGAGTAGGTTGAGGGAGAACTGAGAGATAACAGGCCTTAGTCATTAATGGATTGGATTAAAAAGTCAGGCACAGTGGCTCAAGCCTGTAATCTCAGCACTTTGGGAGGCTGAGGCAAGAGAATTGCCTGAGCCCAGGAGTTCAAGACCAGCCGGGGCAACTTGGTAAGACCTCGTCTCTATAATAAATAAAAAAATAAGCCAGGCGTGGTAGCACACACCTGTAGTTCCAGCTACTAAGGCTGAGGTGGAAGGATCGACTGAACCCAGTAGATCAAGGCTTCAGTGGTAACCGTGAGCATGCCACTGCACTCCAGCCTGGGTGACAGAGTGAAACTCCAACTCAAAAAACAAAACCAAAAAAATGGTAGTCTTCTGCACCCACTTGGAGGACAGAGCAGGCGCTCACCCTGGGCACTCACACACTCTCTAATCTTGCAGCCTGAGCACTTCCCTTCCCCTCACCCTGTCCCCAACTTGGAACATAATGCAGTTAAACTTTGCTTCCCCATAACTTGGCGTTTCAGAAGTTAAGCTAAGTTGTTTCTCTTTTAAAAAATAATCCTAGCAACATTTTTTCAATTATTCTAGGAAACACAAATAGATAAATTTTTTTTCTTGAGCTTTACTTCATTGGGCCCCACCTCAAAATGTAGAGACAGCAGTTTTAAAAAATTCTGCTTCCACAAGGTTTCCTAAACTTTTTCCACAGAACTTGGCTTCTACAGACTTTTTCCCCCTGATTTGTATGGTGTCTAATTCACTTTTGGACCAAGTAAAAAAGCCATGTATATGTGTCCACCAACAATGCCAAGACACACTTTTCAAGAGCGCCACTTCCTGTGGACCAGCTGCTGTTATCCATTGGTGTTATCTGGGGTTTTCTACAATTCTCCCACTTTCCACCTACTGACTTCAATGACTAGGGCACTTTAATATTAAGAATGTATTTAATATATTCCATGTAAACACTGGAATATATCTGTGTGTGTATATATATGCTTTAATCAACTTTATTTTTAGAGCAGTTTAAGGTTCACATCTAAATTGAGCAGAAAGTACAGAGAGTTCCCATATACCTACTTCTCCCACACATCCACAGCCTCCCCAACTGTGAACATCAGATTTTTCATCAAGACTTACATTTTGTTAAAGATTTGTCACCTTTAAAACCATCCCTTTGATGGTTATTGCCAACATGAGCCTATTGTTACTTACAATGAACAGAGTATGTACCAAAGACTATTGAGATTTTCATGTGATTTCTTGAAAATGTTTATTGATTAATTTTTTAGGATAGGTGTCTTACATTCATATTACATCGTCATATTTTCTGCCAGTACAAGTATTTTAGCTATTAAAATGACATGAAATATACTAGAGATCATAATGGTAGCTGGCACTTCCAAGGCAGTCGATGTTTGTTGAAAATATTGACACTGTATTCCTTAAAGAGTCTTGTGATTTCCAGATGCTTCATGGTCTTTAAATGACTTTCTCCCCCCACCCCACCACACCTTCCAGAGTACGGTTGTGGCTTCTTCTGTAGAGCTTGAGTTTAGCTCAATGATATACCAAGAAGGCAGAAATCCATCAGCATAAAGGAAGGACAGTATATGGGGATATATCTCAGTTTGCAGAGCAACGGTTGCAACAACCCGCACCACTCTCATTACATATAGCCTCAATCAGCAGGACTAATTTTAGGAAGTGCAAGACAAAAATACAGTTGTGAGAAGTGAACTAAAAATACTCCCTTTATTCTGTTACAATTCACTTCCTCAGATAGTTGGTCTGTACCATTAAGCAAAATTCTGTCCCCGTCATAATTGTCATAAAGACATTTTGATGGTTATTAAGAACAATGAAAGTCTACATTTTATTTTGATTCATTGCAGCTGCCATGACCTTCAATTTAATTCTGTTCTCCTCTAGAATTTCTGGCATTCACTTAAACAGATGCTACTGTATTTTTCAGGAGGGTTTTAGGTGGCCCCGTTTTATTAAAATATACAAGGAATGTTGTTAATGAGAATATGTTGTATGAGTCACACTTTGGGTGTACCAGCAGGCCCCTTCTGTGTTTCTCATGACAAAAATACCTGCTTTTATTATCAATTCACACTGTATTTTTCACATTGAGGAACTAATTTTATTTCAGCAATTTTTTTAGAGTGAATAGTATGTATAAGACATTGTGCTGAGTATTAGAAGGGTTGATTGAGATATAAATTCTAATTCAAGGAACTTGCTTGGGGAAGACAGATAGATACATGTCAAGATGTGAAATCTGTGATCTCTGCAGGTGGCACCAGAATTTCTCTTAGTGGGGAGCCTGTCTTTGGGAAAACATCTTGATTTTCTATGGAGGCGAGAGTTGGATCTTGAGAGCAGGAATGAGACAACAGTAAGAATGGCTAAACTGCACCACATTAGGGCAAAGGGCAAGAATTTGCTCCATGCATAAGAGGTCAGACAGAAGGAGAAGATCATTAAGCAAGGAGGTGAGAGAGAGGAGCCTGAACACTGGTTTGGGGTAGATGACTAAAATGGTGCTGGATCAGATAGAATTCCATACTGGGAAGATCCGAGGCCATTTGAGGGCCAGGGATGTGCAGTACTCAATGCAAGATTGCTGATAGATGGAAGCTGGAAATGGAAAACCTTTCTGTTCTCCTCCTACATTTCAATCAAGTCTACTGTTTCTTTTTTCTTTTTTTTTTTTTTTTGAGTTGGAGTCTCACTCTGTCACCCAGACTGGAGTGCAGTGGCCGCTCCCAGTTACTGCAGCCTCGACCTGCTGGGCTCCGGCGATCCTTCCGCCTCAGCCTTCCAAGTAGCCAGAATTACAGACATGCGCTACCACGCCCGGCTGATTTTTTGATTTATTGTAGAGATGAGGTCTTGTTGCCCAGGCGGATCTCGAACCCGCGAGCTCAGGCAATCCGCTCACCTCAGCCTCCCAAAGGCGCGGGATTACAGGCTGAGCCACCGAGCCCAGCAAGTCTACTCTTTTACCAATCTGTTATGTGAATATTTGGAGGTTTTTTTGGTTTCATTTTGTTTTGGCACAGGGACTATCACAGAAACCTTTGAGCTGCATTTCTGAGACTATAAGGAATAGAGCAGAGGCAGACTATGTGAAATTAGCAGCCTGGAAACAATCACGACCATGACACATAAATTCTTCTGAAATTGCAGAGTCTTTGAAAGGTGTTGGGCTTCCCAAGAGTATCCAGTGGGGTGTCTGAGCCAGTCTTCTCCAGGTCTCCAGAGCTCAGGAAGTGATATCTGCTCGTCTGGGTTAAACTCTTAAAATATATGGTTACTATACAATAAGTGGAAATGCACAAAAGAGAATAATTCATTTTAACTCTTGGATTAATTTAGTGCTCTCTGAGAGAGACTTCATAGCTGGACCTTGGAAGATGAGCATGCTTCAGTAGGCAGAATTAGAGAAGGCCATTTCAGGCCCATGCCTAGTGAATTTTGCCCTAATTCTAGGATGTCTGATCTAGATCTAGAGAAGAAAATTAGAGAAACAACATATTTAAGAGGAAAGTTTAAGAGGAAAGATTTTGAAAGTAAGAATCCCATTAGAAGACCTTTTAGCTGGGCTTGGTGGCTCAGCCTGTAATCCCGTGTTTTGGGAGGCTGAGGTGAGTGGATTGCCTGAGCCTGCAGGTTCGAGACCTGCCTGGACAACTTGGGGAGACCTCATCTCTACAATAAATCAAAAAAAAAAATTAGCCAGGTGTGGTAGTGCGCGCCTGTAGTTCCAGCTACTTGGAAGGCTGAGGCGGAAGGATCGCTGAAGCCCAGCAGGGTGAGGCTGCAGTGGCCGGAAGAATGCCACTGCACTCCATTCTGGGCGACAGAGTGAGACTCCAACTCAAAAAAAAAAAAAAAGAAGAAGAAGAAGGCCTTTTAAATCCATGACTCTTAGACCTTCCACTTCCACCTAACATGCCTGTTATAATTCAGATGCTTGCCTCCACAAACCTCATACTGAAATTTGATCCTCGGTGTTGGAGGTGGAGCCGAGGGGAGGAGTTTGGGCCATGGGGGTGGATCCCTCATGAATGACTTTAGTTGTTCTCATGGTAATGAGTGAGTTTTCATTATATTATTTCCCATAAGAACTGATCATTTTTTAAAGTCTCTCTCGCACGCTTCCTCTCTTGCCATGTGATCTCTGCATAGGCCAGCTCTGCTTCACCCTCTGCCATGAGTAGATGCAGTCTGAAGCCCTCACCGGGAGTAGATGCGGGTGCCATGTTTCTCATACAGCCTGCAGAATCATGAGCCAAATGAGTGTTTTTTCTGTATAAATTACCCAACCTCAGATATTCCTTTATAGCCACACCAACCAGACTGAGACAACACGTAAAGGGTGAGTTACTCCCATTGCTAAGATTAGAGCCATGGTTTAAGTGGTGTGGGTGAGAACTATGTGAACACAAGAAGTGGTAGTAGAACTAAAGAGGGTGGTAGGAATCAGATATGTTTGGGGATAGAGTTGATAGGAGGTAAAATTGATACATTGTTGAAATGGAGAGTTGTTGAGTTTGAGCATGGTTGACCCAAAGGATATTGCTGAGATCCCTATCACAAGAGGAGTAACAGATGCACATGTGTGTGTCTGTGTGTTCTTCAAGGGTGATGTGGTGGAGGTGATGCATCTGTTTTGGGACGTGTTGAGTTTAAGGTGCTAGTGGGATATTTACATGGAGATATTCAGCAGCCAGTTGGACACATAGACCCAGGGCTGCAAACTCAGATTATTCTGAAATGAACTGATCTATACTACATGAATGCCAGTAAGTCCCAAAAGTAGAGTGAGTAGATTCCAGGTGTTTCTGCTTTGCTGACACATTCCTGGCCTCAGCCAGGAAGTAATATGTGGAAACGTCTGGCTTCCCTTGCTTTGTCCTTGCCCACAGGAACTGTTCAGTGAATATTTGTTGTGTGAGTAAGAGCAGTATGCCCAGTTTGGCAGTACTGGGAAGAATAGGAGAAGAGTTTCTACATTTCTTGCAAATTATGGCATGGAAGTATCTAGTATACCATATTTACTTATATTTGACTTTTTGTCCGTATGCCTATAGAGGCAACAAATATTTTCCCAGGAAAAGAAATATGACTTTATAAAAGAGATTTGTAAAACTGCATAAGGAAAAGGGGCGGTGGGGTGGGCCCTGCACAATCTTAATCCTGCCTCCCTGCCTTTTTTCCTTTTCTTTTCTCTTTGTTGTGACCCATTAGCATAATAGATCAATATACTATCTTCTGCTGGCCATTTATTTGTTTATTTTAGATATTGTTTGTTTATTGTTTATTTATATTAGATATTAGCCTCCTAAAGAACAGCAACCTGGCTAAGTGCAGTGACTCACACCTGTAATCCCATAACTTTGGGAGGCCAAAGCAGGAAGATCACTTGAGCCCAGGCATTCAAGACCAACTTGGGCAACAGAGGGAGACTTTGTCTCTTAAAATAAATAAATAAAAAGATAAATAAATAAATAAATAACAGCAACCCTAAGCTGCTTTTGTAGAGAATTTTAGACCAGCATATTGTGTTTAAGAGATCAAAAATAATTCAAACAGATACAGATTGAATACCTGACATGCAGGGTCCCTGATCTTATGTGGCGAAAAATGAAGCAACTGACATTTACCCATCAGGATTACTTGGAGACTCACATGTCATCATGTATATGGAAGGTCTTGCAAGCTGTAAATGTTTGCAATTATAGGACTGTGTTGTTGCTGTTGTTTGGGAAAAATCAGGCAGATGAGAGAAAGATTGACTAGAGTTTTCAGAATATACTTCATGGAAAAAGAATATTTGAGCTAGACAGAGCCATTGTGCATTCTTATCCAGAGTAGGGACTGATGGCGTTTAGGAAAGATTTATCTGGCAATGTTTTGCAGTAATTCAGCCATGCAGTGGTGGGAAGGCCTTGTGTGGTTGCTGAAATGGAAAGGGAGGTCATTCCAGCACTCAGTGGTGTCCTTGGGTCCCCTGGGGTTATAATTCGGGGTGGTCTATTCTTCTCAGAACATGTTCATTCAGCTTCTTTGCTGGCAGTACCTCCCAGCCCACTCTCTTTATTTCATAAAGGCCTAGCTTGTTGGGGTGTGCTGAGTTTAAGTTGCAATCTCTAAATAATATGCCAGGACTGTTATTTCTTCATTTGTCACACTGAGACATCATCTGTTGACTTACTGCTATGAGCGATAAGGTTTTAGCACCCTTAGATAACCCCTCACTTTCTTCTCCCCACCTTCCTCCTTACTTTTGCTCCTTAGGCATTATTTTTACTCCTTTTGTGGTTACCTTTGTAACTTTAAAGAATATACTTAAACCTCTGTTTTTTTGGGTCAGAGTTTGACAGTATGCTTTTACCCTCTATTTTGTGAAATGAGGTCATTGTTACCCCCTATCTTTTTCTCCATTTCTTTCTCTATCTTCCTCTTCCCAAATTTTTCAGCTGTGTTTGTTTATTTTGTTTTCATCTTCTAAATTAACATATAGTAAGATTGAATGCTACAGGACAGGTTTTTGTTTTGCTTTGTTTAGCCATTCTACTCAGTATATAGTAGTATCCCACCATGGTTTTAATTTGCATTTCCCTAATGGCTAATGGCATTGAACATCTTTTCAGACTCTTATTTGCTTTCTATATATCCTTTTTGGTAAAATATCTGTTTAAGTCTTTTGCCCCTTTTTTAAAAAACTGGGGTTTTTGCTTTTTCTATTGAGCTTTGAAGGTTTTTATATATTCCAGATACAAGTCTTTTGTTGCATCACCAATTTGAAATATTTGCTATCAGTCTGTAGCTTGTCTTTTTATCCTCTTAACAGTGTGTGATCATACATCTTTATTTCTCTAGGGTAAATACTTAGAAGTGAGAATACTGTGGGTCATTCGTTAGGTATATTATATAGGTTGTGCTTTTGGTGTCTTGCCTAAGAACTCTTTGCCTCACCCCAGATCACAAAGATTTATCCTTTGTTTTATTTTTAAAAACACTATAGTTTTACATTTTACATTTAGATCTCTAATCCATCTTGAGCTAATTTATGTACAACCTATGAGGCTTAGGTTGAGTTAAATTTTTGTGTTGTGAATGTCCAGTTATTCCAACATCATTTGATAAAAAGATTGTCCTTTCTCCATTAAATTGCCTGTGTATCTTAGTCAAAAGTCAATTGACCATATTTGTGTGGGTCTGTTTGTGAACTCTCCATTCCGTTCCATTGATCTCTGTATCTGTTCCCTTGCCAGACCATAGTATCATGATTACTGTTGTTTACAGGAAGTCTTAATAGTGTGAATCCTCCAACTTTACTCTGTTTTTTTGCAAAGTTGATTGACTATTGTAGTTCCTTTGCCTTTCCTATAATTTTTAGGGTCAGCATGTCTGTTATCTGTTTTAAAATCTTATTGGGACTTTAATTAGAATTGCATTGTAGATCAACCTGGGAAAACTAACATCTTTATTGTGTTGAGTCCTCCATAGACATGGACACAGCATTTATTTAGGTTTCTTTCTTTCATTAGCATTTTTTGGTTTTAAGAATTTATAAACTATGCATATTTTGTAAGATATATACATAAGTATTTCCTTTGCAGTTGGAACTATTTTAAAATATTTTTAAAATTTCAGTTCCTGGTAATATATTGCTAGTATCGTATACAGTTCTGTGTGTTGACATTGTATGCTATGACCTTGTTCAACTCACTTATTCGTTTTTTTCACATTAAAAAAATCATGTTGTCTGAGAACAGGTACAACTTGTATTTCTTTCTTCTCAATTTGTATGTGGTTTTTTTTTTTTCTTACTTTATTGCACTTGCTAGGATTTACAATATGATGATCAATAAGAGTAGTGAGAGTGCCCAAACTTTATCTGTACAATGACCATTTGTATACCTAACCATGAATTGTACCCCACATCTTTAAAATAAAGAGAGAGAGAGAGAGGGAGGGAACGAGCAGAGAGAGAAAACATCTTTGCTTCATCCTTGATCTTAGGGGAAAATTTTTTCAACATTAAGTAAAATGCTAGCTATAGTTTTTTGTTTTGTTTTGTTTTGTTTATAAATGCCCTTTATTGGATTTATAAAGTTTCTTTCCATGCCTAGTTTGCTGAGAGTTTTTGTCATGAATGGATGCTGAATTTTGTCAGATGCTTTTTTCTGCATCAATTGATGTGATGATGTGGTTTCCCTTCTTTAGACTATTATTATGTTGGATTTTATTGATTGAGTTTTCTATATTGAACCAGATTTTTTCGTATTGCATTTCCAGAATAAACCACATTTAGTTGTAGTTTATTACTCTTTTATATATTGCTAGAGTCTATCAACTGCTTCATAGTCAAAAGATGATAACATTTGCCTTCTGTTATGTCACCCTAGTTAAGGGTTTCCTGCTTTGTCTCTACAGATGTCTCAAAAAGTTGAAAAATCTCTGACAGATAGTATTTTTAGGATTATGAAGTATACATACTGCTCATATGGAAATACATAGGATTGTATGATTGCATTTCTCTCCTGTGACCAGCATACTCATAGCATTATAATATGTTAAGACATGGTAACCCCTTTCTTACTCTATTAAGTTGTTTAGAATTGATGTCTTTCTTTTTTCCAGGGTTTCAGAATCTCTTTGTTTTTACTAGGAGTAGGGGGGGAGAGGAGACACATTCTTTCTTCCCTTGATGCTTAACATCATCCAGCTTCTTATACATTCTCTTGCTTGGAATTTATCCCATTCTTTTCTTACTTGAACTGACTATTTTCTAGGCCTGTTGCACAGTTGTCATCCAGGGATTTATTTTTATTGACTCTGTTACTTTATTCCAGGGAATGCAAACTTTAAAACAGGAAAAGGTAGAGTTCATTGGAAATGATTAGAGGGAGTTGATATTAATAGCTAATATTTATTGACTAATTATCAAGTGCCAAGTCCTGTTTTAAGTTCATTATATGGATTCCCTTTTTAATCCTCCCCACAACTTATGTAGTAGCTATTATTATTATTCTTTTCCCAGTTTTTTCCAGATGAGGAGATTGAGGCTTAAAGAGTCAGATAACTTACCTAAGTTGTTCCTGCCATAAGTGGTAGACTCAAGATCTCAGTCAACATAGCAGGACTCTGGAGTCCTCATTATTACCTTTTCACTGCTAGAAGGGTGATGGGCTCCTCTGAGGGTGACTTCCTTTACCAAGAAACACTTGGCCTCTGGCAAACTGGACCCAGATGCTTCCTTAAGTGAAAACTCAGCAAAAACCAGAAAAGAGTAGTAAACTGAAGAACTGACCCCTGCTCTTTGCATGATACCACACCCACGCTGTCTTCCTAACAACTGGTCAGTAAATATGCTTTTGGGAAACCCAACTAGCACCAGAAGAAATGGCTCAGGAAGGGGTAAAGAATGTTGACGGCATGGACCACAGAGACACCAGGCTGTGGAGGATCACTGCAAACCAAAGAACTGGTTGGCTGCTGATAAGGAAGAAATGGCCTTTACTCTTCATTGATAGAGCCTAGAACTAGAGTGAGATCCAAAGGTGAGCAGCTCTTGTTTGGTGATCCAGACTTGAAACCTAGAAAGCAGGTTCTGGAATGGATAAGAATACCATCAGATCTGGGGATGACACCTTTTGATTCTGTCCTTGGTTCATCTGTGAGTCGCTGTTTCCCTAGGACCCAATCCAGTCCAGGCCCAGAGATGTCTGTTGAACTTTGCATGCAAAGGAGCTAGAAAAGGGATGATGAGAAAAGAAAGCCTAGATCCATGTACATTATCATCTGTACAGACACAATACTGCAGAAACATCATGAACTTCCTGGAAATTTCAGAATCTTCCCTCTCTTGGTTATTTTTGTTATGTGTGTCTCCTTTCATATGTGATCAGTGGTCGTAATCCCTATTTTAGTCAACAAAGGGAAGCCCTATGCTGAAGGCTCTGCATTTTGCCCTGCAGCCAACAGTGAGGCATGAAAGGAGTGTAGGGGCCCAACACTCAAATAAGCAGGTGGACCAGCAAGATTGGCCTGTAAGTGGTTCTGTGTTACCTGACAGGGGAGTTTCAGGTGCAGATTATTTACAGTTGAGGGTATCAGCTACACAGCATAGGGTTACTCTGCACAGTTTCCATTTTAAGTGTTCTCAGTCCTCCCTTTGCCAAGGCGGCTGCTGGCGCACATCTAATGCACTTGTCAGGCTGTTCTCAGAGCCCGTCATTCAGCCTTGGCCGTCCTTTCTGGCCCTGGCAAAGGCCTCGTCGCACTTAGCTCCTTTGGCTCTAGCCTTCTTCGAAGCTTTACCCCCGCCCCGTCTACTCACCGTTCCTTTTCCTTCACTGATGCCCTTTCCCTGCCCCCTCCTTCCTGCCCTGGCTCACACTCCCTGTGAAGTAACATCTACCTGGTCTCGGGCCAGAGAGCAGTTGGACCACTCCACCCGCCCATCTGCATGCAGGCCTGCCTTGTATTTCATGGATGTTCAGCCCTCTATATTTTCCTGGGCGTAATAGTCTGTATGACATAGTTGGTTGAGAGAGCCAGGCTTGCCTGGCCTCCCTGGGCAGCTCTGCATTTGCTAGCAGTAGGCAGTCTGCTTCACCTCTGGGCCTCATGGTAAGCTGGACATGATGCTCATAACGAACACTTTTGGGTTGCTGAAGGGCCCTTGGAAGGAGATGATACACACAAAGTACTTGGGACAACAGTACTAGGCACATCCAAATGCCTTTCTGTTTCTTTTTATTATCGCTAGTATCATTGTCACCCCTTGCATGTTGCAACCTCCTTGTTAATTCTCTTACCCAGACTCCAAAATCAACTCTGTGTGTACACTAGAGAGAAGGAGCCGGGTCTCTGGGAAAGACTGGGTGTGTCAAATAAGAGAGAGGAAGGAACCATAGGCATCTTTGAGGTTTCAAGTCTGGATCTATTGGGAAAGGCCTTTAACAGAAATGGGAGCTCCAGAGTGATGAGATGGAATTGATAATAGTAGTGTTACTTTACTGGTTTACAAATTAATCTGCTGGGAGGGGGACATGTTTCTTTTTAGTGGTACTTTTTGTCTAAAATGAATAGAAGATATGAAATCTCAACAGTTTTGAGACATTGCTCAAACTATGTATTATTTATTAGCTATTCCTAGTGCCAGGCCCTTGAATCCTAGCTCTGGCTTTTTTTTTAGTTCACAAGATTGTATTTTCCTGGTCTAAGGTAGGCTTTCAAGTCAAATTTTCTCATAATTTAAAATGTAGTCTTAAAATTGGGTTACTGAAGGGCCCATTACTGGGAACATTAGTATTACTAAAAAAGAGAAAGTGAAGCAAAATTGAATTTCTAGGGACAGAGTGACCTAAGGATAAAAAGTGTGAAGACAGTTTTGAAGAATCAGGGCTGAAGCATGGCCTGAACAAGGGAGGCAAGAGTCAAAGATCCAGGGGCAAAGATTTATGTGGAATTCTTTTTAACAAAATACGAATAGATTGTACACACTTTTTAAAAATTAAAACTAGATTCATTGGTAATAGAAAGGGGAGTGGCTTTGTTTTTGTGTTCAAAAACAAAGGGTAAGGTTCATATATACAAGCTATAACATTGGGCAAGATATGAGTAGTACTACAGAGAATGATAAACGATGTGCTTTGAGGGTGGGGAAGCAGATCATACAGGGAAAAGCTTAGCTGAGGAAGTTAAAAAGTTAAAAAGAAAAGTTTGTATAAACTGTATCTGATGTAGAGTTTTACAGGGAGGTACAGAGCTTGGTATAGCAGGGCTGGGACATGAGCCATCCTCAAAAGAGGGGGGAAACTAGAGCAGAGGCTTGGAAGTAGGAAAGAAGAGTCATGGGAGAAACCCAGAGCGGTTAAAATGAGGCTAAAACTAGCCAAGGAAGGGTACCTTGGGGTAGGATGGCTGGACTCCTTGATTTGGTGGAGACTGAAGAGCCACTAAAGCATTTTGAGAAGGGGAGTCAATTTAGTGTTTCAAAAATGATCATCTCGAGGTGGTCTCAAATAGGTAAGAATCCAGTTTTGGAGACCTACTAGAAGGCTCAGGTCTAGAAAATAGATAATGAGAAAAAAATACATACACACACACACACACACATATACACAAGTATAAATATATATGTGTGCATGTACACTCAAACATATACACACACAAATCATATACACATATGTATATAGTCATGCCTTAACTAACAAAGGGGATAGTTTTGAAAAGTGCATCGCTAGGTGATTTTGCTGAGTGTACTTACACACACCTAGATGGTAGACCCTACTGCACACCTGGGCTACATGCTATTGCCCTAGGCTACAAACCTAGACAGCATGTGACTGGACTGAATACTGTAGGCAATTATAAAACAATGTTAGGCATTTGTGTAACTAAACATAGTAAATGTACAGAAAAAATATGGTATCATAATCATATAGGACCACCAACGTATGTGTGGTCCGTTATTGACTGAGACATCATTATTCAACACATGCCTCTGCACATATACATGCATATGTACAGATATTCCCTGAGAACAAGATCCTGGCAGTCTTACCCATACTGTACTGCCCACTTCTAACACAGTGCCTGGCACAGAGTCAGCACCCAAATCTGATTCATTGTTGGCTGGTGTTAATACGCAAGGGGTTTGCTCTACTGATTTCCATTTACCATCTTTTCGAGCTCCCTCTCTCCTGCAGTTTCCATGAACTACTTATAAATTCATTTTGTCAGTTAAAGCAACCATCATGTGCATTTAAAGACATGGTTTTGTCGAGAATCTGATCTCTTATCTATATGTTTCATGCTCTTAAATTTATGGCTCTGGGTAGTTGAATCTCTGATCCCTGCACCTGAAACCTGTCATTACCAGCCATGCTTACACACCTCCTAGATCTTTCTTTCTCTATATTTCTTCATTTCTACTCTTCCCATCCCCAACATTTATTCTCCTATTTTTCTAATTATTCCCTACTGAAGAGACTTGGAATTCATACAGGAGTCAAAATTCTCACTGTTGCTAAAAATAACTACCAAAATATATCGCCAGACCTGCAGTATGTAGTTAGAGAAAAATCGTCACAGAGTAGAACTGCTTTATACACTGGTTTGGGCAGGAAAATGCTGGCATTTATAGGTAAATTCAGGGTCGCATATGAAAATGTGGTCAAGCCCAGCAGGTGATATTAAATGAGGACTCTGATTTTTTTTTTTTTTCTGAGTAAGATAGAAAATCATTGCAGGTTTTGAGTGGAATAGCATGATCGGGGGGCAGATATTCTGCTAAGGTTAAGCACGTTGCTCTAGGAACACAGGCAGGGCTCTTCATCTGGTCTTTGGGGATCAGGAGGCTCCTTGGAAGATAGCCAGGAAATAAGTGTAAGAAGAATGCAGAGATCAGCTCAAGCTGAGGTCCGGAGGTGAGCATGGCACGCTCAAGGAGTGGCAAGTCAGGGTTGGTCACTAAGGTCTTGCACAATGTGGAGGGATTTGAGTTAGATCTGGAGGACAGTAGGGATCTAGCCAAGAGTCATATGGAGAGGAGTGACATAATGAAATGACATATCCTTTGTAAAGATTACTCTGGCTGCTACGTGGAGAAGGGCAGGGCAGGAGGCATGAAGACCACATGAGGGAATCCAGAGGTGATTAATGCCTGCATGAAGACAACATACGCAAGGGGTTTGCTCTACTGATTTCCATTTACCATCTTTTCAAGCTCCCTCTCTCCTACAGTTTCCATGAACTACTTATAAATTCATTTTATTAGTTAAAATAGCCATCACGTGCATTTAAAGACATGGTTTTGTCGAGAATCTGATCTCTTATCTATATGTTTAATGCTCTTAAATTTATGACTCTGGGTAGTTGAATCTCTGATCCCTGCATCTGAAATCTGTTATTACCAGCCATGCTTACACACATATCAGATCTTTCTTTCTCTGTATTTCTTCATTTCTACTCTTCCCATCCCCAATATTTGTTCTCCTATTTTTCTAATTATTGCCTACTGAAGAGACTTGGAATTCATACAGGAGTATGAATTTCTCCTCCAGAGAATTCACTCAGGAAAAACCAACAGGAGCTGGTGATGGGCTGGCTGTTGGGAAGGAGGCAGACAGAAGAGTCTGAGTGGGTTTAGGTCCTTGAGCAAAGAGGTAGCAACATATATGGTAACCAAAGTCACACCAGTGGATGAGATAACCTTGATGGGTGGGCTTTTTGATGGGTGCAAAGAACAGGACCAGAATCATCTATAGCCCCTGCAAAAGGTCCTCTAATTCTGCTTTACTTCCAGAGAAGCAAAGCAGCACTGGCTAAGTCAACTGTGTACTCTGGTAGTAATCATGGTCTGTAGGTAACTTTGTTGAAGATATCAGGCTTTAGAAAAGGAGGTTAGTGGGTACATGGATTTGAACTGTTCATGAATTGCATATTTGGATTTCTAAAAATGTGGTATGCAACTGTTAGATCTCAAGATGCCTAATTCATGAACAGCTTGACTTATGCACATTAGGGGTACAGGGAACATTGTGTCAGACCTGACAGGGGAGAGTTAGCTTTAAAAAAAATTCCATGTCTCTGTTTTGGACCCCAGACTCTCTGTGTCCTCCTACATAAAGATGGTAGCAGCAGAAGGTAGACATCGCCATTCTGGCTATATTGGGATTCAGACTTGGTAATGAACTGCAGGTACCCTGGCTGCTGATGCCTATCCGCCCCCAAGTTTGAGAAGGCAGGAGTAGGTTGACGACTAGGGTGATGCTCAGGCCTGTGTGCCTGGAAACCTGTGCACTAATTTTAGGTCTAACAGCCACATTGGAGAAGCTACATTTAGGAGACTGCAAGGCTGAAACTGTGTTAAAATGATAGAGTTTGGATCATCATGGAGAGAAACGATCTACTAGATTTGGATCAATAGGCTAGATTTTTATTCACATTTTTCACAGAAACCAGCATCAGACAGATGAGGGATGGCATATGGGGACGGTGGGACACATAGCAGGAAGATATGCATTTCAAAGTTTTGATCTGGCCTGGACTGCCATCCCTTTTTCCCAACCTACACTATAAGGCGTTTGACTCATTTGTTGAATGACAAATGGATATGCAAATGCTTTTATAATTTATCAAGGTGAGAGGGAAGGCCCCTCACCTATTTTTAATTCTGTTTTTAGCAAGGTTAGGTCTGTCGTTCATTTTTGTATGTCTAATCTTACTGTCACATTTCAGTTTTTCAGCGTTTTCAACCAAGAGTATGAGCAAATGTGCACATCGGTTCTACTATGTGGCATCCTTTTAGGATCCTGGGTATTTCTTTTGAAGCTTGCTGTAGGAAAACTGAGTCACCAAAGCTTTGTGTGGAGCCCAACAGATTGTCACTACTCAATAACAATGTGAACAAGAAAGAACAAGAGTGAACTCTGAAGTAATGTTTTGTTCTGTTTTTTGTTTTGTTTGTGTATGTTTAACTTTTTTTGTGTGTATATGCATAGTTTTGCCATGGGAAAGTGTCCTGTAGTGGCTTTCTCTCCCTTGATTGTATTTTTAGTGAAGTTACCAGTGACCAGGATTTGTGTCGAATGAAATGTCAGTGAATATTTGGAAATCTTTTCTTTCCTGTTTCTGCATCCTGTAACCACAGAAACAAGAATTCTTTGGTTTGTAGGGGATTTTTGAGACAGTAAATTATGGTTGAATTGTTAACAAGTATTGCAGATAGAGTAGGAATGACTGTCTTTGTGTCATGCGCTCTTCAATGTGGGAATGAATATGCCCTTTTGTGCAAAACCCATTAAGTCTAAATATACTGCATACAGTCGCCTTAGCCACAAAGTTATTCTTTTCTGCCTTACAGCAAAGGAGAGGATTGGAGACTACCATACTAATATCAGGTGACAGAGAGCCCTCTAGTGGGAAATCGCCATGGCTGACACTGGAGTAGGAAGAACAGCAAAGGAAAAGGAATGTCAAGCTTAGACCAGAGAGCTGGACTGCATCTTGTAAACACAGTGTGACTTGCCATAGGCTCTTGCTGACTTGGAAGATGTTTAATTAACAAGTCAGCCATGTAGAATTGTCAAGAATGTATTGAGGCATGTGCTAAGTAGGTACTAAGATTAAAATAATTATTCAAGGATATGCAGCATTCTTCATAACACTCACCTGAAAAGCATGGGGTGTACAAGGTCAGAAAGTGGGGGATACATTTTGATAACAAACAGTCTAAATTGGATGAGATGCTCCCCCTTCCCCATCCAGGTGATAGTGAGGGAGAGGGTTTTCTGTTATCACAGTTGCTTTTATAAACAAAAGAATGCACCATTCCAATCCCCTCCTTCCCCAGACTCTTACCTGAGTTGAGCCATGAATAATATTATAATTCACTGAGTTGTTTATCCTATACCTAGAAGGAAAATTACAAAGCATTTCCCCCCAAATTCCTGACCATAATGCATACTTGAAATTGTAATGCCAAACTTACACAAAAAATTTCCTATCCTCTTGACTAAAGCCATGATATTTCTGTTGGTCTCTTATTCTTGATATTAATTATTACAATGAAATGAAAGGAGATTTTTTAAACTTTGCAGTTTAAAATTATTCATGGTATTAATGTTTTATAAGAATTTGTTTTAAAGCCTGTTGTGTAGGAAATATCCTGCCTTCCTAAAATGTGAGTGTGTTTGTGTGTGTGTGTGTGTGTGTGTGTGTGCATGTATCTATAGAGAGAGAAAGACAGATAGATAGACAATGCATTAGAGTTGAGCTCCATTGTTCACAATTTTCTTGTTGACCATTATCCATAAGTCCCTCTCAAGGGTTCAAAAAGCATGTTTCCAAGCAACAAGAATCAGACCTTGAAGATTGTGTCCTTCAAGCCTGCATAAGATTCACAATCCATGCAGAAGAGTCAACCAGTGAAAATGTAGACTCAGCACATTTCAGCCAAACACAGCTGCCTCTGTTTCTAGTCTGTGGTGCTAGAGAGCCCATGAGTCTTCTGTCAGCAAACCTGATTTGTCCTTTTCTGAACAGAAAATGGCTATAGTAAGGATTTGTAAATCCTATTTCTACTTCAGGGAACATCTAAGATGTCAGTTTTCCCTGAAGCCTGTCCAGCCTGATAAACATGGCCATTTCTCAAGTCTCTGTAGCCTTCCTCTCTGTGGGACTCCTGGGTCTGCTCAGTCATATGCCACATTATATGGTGGATTAGCTCCTAGCAGTGTATGCCTGTTTCCCTGGTACATGTATATGTCCTTAAGAGCAAGGGCAGTGACTTATACATCCTGGGTCTGGTTCATTCATCCGTTCAATCACTTCATCATTTATTCATTTGTATAGTAAATAGTTACTGAGCCTATCTTGGGCCAGGTTCTGTTCTACTATTTGGGAATATATTGGTGAACAAAACAAACAGAATCATTTTTTCTGATATGGAGTCCTTAGAAGCAATGAACATTAAACTCCTAATCATAAATGGAAGATTTCTACAATGTCAATATAAATGTAAATACCCTGTGATAAATGTGATTGAGGAAAAAGAAATATGGCACCCTCAGAGAAAACAATATGTGGTCTTATTTAAATTGCAGGTCAGAAAAGGCCTCCAAAGTGGTGATGTTTAAGATGAAACCCAAAGACACATGGTATTTCCTGTACAGCAGAGGCTAAGAATTATTTCTTGCTTTGAGAAATGTTCAACCATCACTAAGGTCATGTGCTTGGTGTAAACCTTCCATCTGTAGAGAATCCTCCTGCCTGTGTCTTGCATTGCAACATCTTTTATCCCTTATTTGGCATCAACTTTCCCATGTTCTTTCTGGTGCTCCCTGGCTCCGATAATCCATGGAAAACCCTGTCGTGTCAGCTCAAGCACCAGTAGAAGTGAAGTTGGATCTCAGAGCTACTTGCAGAATAGGACAAGAGTTATACTTGCAAATATTTTTACAGTCTAGAGCAGTGGTCTAATAACCTTTTTGGCATCAGAAACTGGTTTTGTGGAAGACAATTTTTCTGTGCACCAGCACGGGGGTGGGGATCATCAGACATTAGATTATCATAAGCAGCACACAACCTACATCCCTCACATGCACAGTTCACAGTAGGGTTCATGCTCCTATAAGAATCTAATGCCACTGCTGATCTGACAGAAGATGGAGCTCCACTCACCTGCTGCTTGTTTCCTGTTATGCAGCTCCTAACAGGTCATGGACCTGTACTGGTCCACAGCCCAGGGGGATGGGGACCCCTGGTTTTAGGACAATTATCCCAAAGATAACATGTGCCCTTGGCAGCTACATAGTTGCAAAGTGAAAAGCACAAGGCCTTTGAGATTCAGCCTATCTAGGTTTGAACCCTAGACCTATGACCTTAAACAGACAATTTCAGTCTGTTTCCTCATCTGTAAAATGAGAGCTCACTTCAAACTCACAAGGTTTTATGAGGATCAATGTAACACATTCAGGCACAGAGTAGGCAGTCACTAAGCATTTATTACAATTTCCTGACCTCCCTTTTTCCCCAATTTTCTGACCTCTCTGGACCCCAGTTTCTCTTGAGTTCATCAGTTCTCCCCTCTGTTCCACCATCCCTCCCTCAAAACCAACTTTTAGAACCTAAATCTGCTTCAATTATGAGTCATAATGAGCCTACTATGGACCACCTAGGACTCAATGGCAGGGAGGATGAGTACCTAGGGACTGAGCAAGACATAAGTACTGCCCAGGAGAACAATTCCAGGGCAAGCCAGGGCACACCGTCAAACTGGGGGTCAGTCAATGATTGGTCCAGAAGGGGATCTGGGACACCAAGCAGGGTGGTCATTCAGAACCTGGGAGCAGGGACCAGGTACACACAGACCCAAGCCCAGGTGGGAGTGGGGGACCTCCCTAGAAGAAGGAAGAGGGGCTATGATTTAGAGTTCCCTAAGGTTCCCAGAGCTTGAGCTCAAGTTATTTAAAAGTCATCTAAAATAAACAGTCCATTCTAGGACCCCAGGGAGACAGGTGTTAGTAAGGCCCCAGACTGTTTCCACTGAGACTTGTAGGTAACCACATCAGTGAGATCGGTCTTGGGAATGGGACAGGGGAGGCAGAGAACTGCTGGAGGAGAAATGTACAGCAGACAGGACGTTTTACTTATCTGTGAATGTTATGTGCAGTCATAGCCAACCCCCTCTTATTCCCTTACAGGTAAGCACAGACACTTCCAACTTGAGAAAGGCAGATCCGAAAGGTCGAAGTGCGCTGTTGGCTGATATCCAGCAAGGGACTCGTCTGCGAAAAGTCACCCAGATCAACGACCGCAGTGCCCCGCAAATCGAGAGTAAGTGAGCAGCCTGGCCAGGACTCCTCTGAGCCAAGGACAGGCACATGAGTGAGGCACAACCAGAAACCCCTGGCTGGGGCCACAGTCATTTCCCAGGACACACATTTGGGTCTTCTCAGACCTGCTCAATGGCCAGGCCGAGTGAGTGAAAAGCCAGAGCTTCCCTTATAGATCTGCAAGTGGTTTACAGCATATCTTCCATCACAACAGTAACAAAACTCCGTAATTACCATGAGGTTAATTTTTTTATTGTGATAAAATGCACATGACATAAAATTCTCCATTTTAACCGTTTTAAAGTGCCCAATTCAGTGGCACTTAGTATATTCACAATTCTGTTGCAACGATCACTTCTGTCTAGTTCCAGGACATCTCCATTGGCCCCAAATAAAAGCCCACATCCATCAGTATTCACTCTGTATTCCTACCAGCCCCCAGCCCTCAGCCCCTGGCAACCCTAATCTACTTTTTTTCTCTATGGCCTTGCCTTTCCTGGATATTTCATAGAAATGGAATCATGCAGTATGTGGCCTTTTGTGATGGGCTTCTCTCACTTAGCATAATGTTTTCAAGCTTCATCTATGCTGTTGCATAGCATGTATCAGTACTTCACTCCCTTTTAATCATTGAATAATATTTAATTGTGTGGACATACCACATTTTGTGTGTTCTTTGTAGGGTAACATATAGCAATTGCTTACCCTGTGTCAACATAGCCCTCAAACTCAGGGATAGAAAATGAAGGTCTCAAAAAGTTTTTTAAATGTAAAGCTTTAGTTTTATTTTTCACAAGGAAAAAGATTAAGAATTCTATCTCAATGATAAATATTTGAGATGATGGGTATGCTTATTATCCTGATCTGATCACTATCGATTACATGTATGTACTCCATAAGTATGTACAATTATTTTATGTCAATTGAAAAATAATATTAAATTTAAAAAGAAGAAACTTCTGGAGATGGATTGTAGTAATTGTTATACAACAGTCTGAATGTACTTATTGCCACTTAACTGTACACTTAAAAGTGGTTAAAATGATATGTGGTTTTATGTTATGTATATTTTACCACAATAAAAAAAAAGAAACCTTCTGTAGAAGTTTCAAATGAGCCCATACACAAGACTTTTTTTGTATTCTGTTTGTGTTCTTGCTATATTTCTAACCCTTACCATTTTCTTGCACCCCAGAGAAAGGAATAGAGACTGAATAGAAAACTTTAAAAAAAAGAAAAAAAAAAGAATTCTGTCTCAGAGAATTACATGGCTGGAACTTTCTGTCTTCTGGAGTATTACAGAGTAAAAGAAATCTCGTGGTCAGGTCAGATGACCTGTGCTGAGTTCTGGTTCTGCCACCAGACCAAGCAGGGAACTTCTTTGAAGCTGTTTGCTCATCTGCAAAATGGGCGAGATAATAATACCTGCTCTTTTGTCTTTTTGGTCAAGACTGTTGCAAGTTGAAATAATATATGCAGCACTATTTAGTACAGGTTGAACATCCCTAATCCGAAAATCCCAAATCTGAAACTTCCTGAGTGCTGCGGTGATGCCAGAAAGGGATGTTGAAGATGACGTTGTTAACACTGCAGAAAAAGTGGCTGCTGGCCGCTTGGTGAAAATACATGGCCGCTTATTGAAGAACTAGAGCAGCGTAATCATAACGGATCAATAAATCATGTCAGTTTATAAAAGACGGACTTCTAAGACAAAATATTGTTAATGAGGCAGGTAACTCTGGAGGAAACATTTTTAAGAAGCAACCAGTAGAGCGCTTCCTAGAGGAACCACTTCCTGGTCCTTCAGCTGTTCCTCATGTTTCTTCTTACCTTAAAAAAAAAAAGTGTGTGTGGTAACCTTTTAATCAAATGAAATCCAGCACCTTCAGGGTGGTATGGCTGTAGATGGATAACCTTTTAATCAAAACTCAGCATCCTAGGTGGAGACAGAGAGCCTGCCCTTGCTTTTGTTGCTCTTGTTCAGCAGCTGATGCAGGTATTCTGATGATGGGCTGCTTAGTTGCCATGGATACAATTTTATTTTCACTATATAATGGTATGTAATTTTTTTTTTTTTTTTTGAGTCAGAATCTCACTCTGTTGCCTAGGCTATAGTGCACGCTCAAAGCCACTGCAGCCTCGACCTGCTGGGCTCAGGCGATCCTTCTGCCTCAGTCTTCCAAGAAGCTGGAACTACAGGCACACACTACCACACCCATTATTTTTGTTTTGTTTTGTTTTTTATTTATTGTAGAGATGAGCCAAGTTGCCTAGGCTGGTCTTGAACCCCTGAGGTCAGGCAATCCTCTCGCCTCGACTTCCCAAAGTGCTGGGATTATAAGCTTGAGCCACCATGCCTGGCCCATATTTTTAGCTAAGTACTTATGTCTGAGTAAGTGCAAGAAAATGATTGCTCATTGATGGGATGGAACCTCAGAGTCAGGAATGGTGATACCAAACAACCACAGATTGTTCACGAGTGACCAAAATAATGACACCTGTGCTTTCTGATGGCTCAATGTACACAAATTTTGTTTTAGACAGAAAAGTGTTAAAATATTATATAAAATTATCTTTAGGCTATGTGTAAAGGCATATGTGAAACATACATGAATTTTGTGTTTAGACTTGGGTCCCATTCCAAAGATATCTCATTATGTATGTACAAATATTTCAAAACCTCAAAAATTTGAAATCAGAAATACTTGGTTCCAAGCATTTCAGATAAGGGGTGCTCAACATGTAATGTAAGGTATTATCATGTGTTCATATATTTTACAATAATGTACATGATGGTAATTCTTAAAGATAGTTTTTAAAATATAACTCTATCTCCTATCAATAATTATGTATGTTAACACACAAGGATAGTTTTTAAAATAAATATTTTCACCATTGATTATGATTTTAAAAATTAGCTTTGGCTTAGATTCATTATCTAATTGGTTAAGCCTGCTTAAAGGAGAAATTCATCTTATTGGAACACCCACTTCTTAATCATTCCAGTGAGTAAGTAATGTATAATAATATTGCTACTCAGAACGATCCAGCCACTTTCATCCACCAGTGGGCACTGTGCCCTAATTTCTCCATGCATATTAGCTTCAGGTTGAAAATATGTCTGCCAGAAATTCTTGTCTAAGCTGAATATCTTCTCGCTTTCTGCAGTTGGTAATCACACGCACCTGGAGGGCTGGATGTTGCGACACTAGTTCTCAGGGCCTCGTGAGCTTTTTCTTCCATGAAAAAAAGGTGCAAGGAAGCATGAGAGGTTGGGGACCTGAGGGACATAAACCCTCACGGGCCTTCCATCCTGCTTGCTGTTCTGGTCCATGCTCTGTGGACAAGAAGTCAGAACAACTGACTGAATTAACTCTGTGGGTTTTCTTTGTCTAGTTCTCCGTAGACACGTTGAAAATAAGACCAACTCTACATCCACCCTGTTAGGGTTTTCTAATTCGAAAGGTGCTGCCATTTCCCCCATTGGCATCTACAAAATGACAATATTCAGGCCCCTTTGTTTTGGTCACTTTTCAGCGTGGTTGGCTACAAACGGTCAGTTCTTTGGTAGGACTGGAGAGGGCAGCAGACAGGCCAAGGCACATGAGCCTGCAGGGTATCAAAGCAGAGGATGCTTGGGGAAGATGCTGAGTGGAAAGGTGACATTGGAAGGGTGGAATGGGAAGGCTGACTGATGAGGGCAGAGTAAACCAGGGCTGGGAATGAGAACTGGCCACTCAGCCCTGTCTACTTGCCTCTTCTCTCTAAAGGTTCTAAAGGCACCAACAAAGAAGGAGGAGGTTCTGCAAACTCCCGAGGTGCGAGCACGCCCCCAGCACTGGGAGATCTGTTTGCCGGTGGCTTTCCTGTGCTGCGACCAGCAGGCCAGAGAGATGCAGCAGGTAAGGAAGAATTCAGACCTGGTCTTTACCTCTTAACTTGTGGAACCAACAGGGCAGTCCGCACATGCCAGGAAGCGAGACGTGTTTTTAGTGAACAGTCAAATAGGAGAAGATCATGTACTTGGGACCTTAAGCATTAGAAGTTTCCAAAGCACAAAATTATTCTTGGAATCTTTTAAATCATCAACCTGTTTAAGTTATCCCATTGTAATAGCTGAAGAATGACTTGATAGCTGAGCTCGGTGGTTCACACCTATAGTCCCAGCTACTCAGGAGGCTGAGGCAGAAAGATCACTTGAGCCCAGGAGTTCAAGTCTGCAGTGAGCTGTGATCATGCCACTGTGCTCCAGCCTGGTGACAGAATGAGACCCTACCTCAAAAAAAAAAATGGCATGCCTTACTGTGTTGTCCTTAGCAATGGGTTGATGGTGGCCCCGACTGCAGAATATAGACAGAAGGTGAAAACTGGATTAGGTCATAGTGACATCACTGTGGACTCAAGAGAAATGTGTGAGTTGTATATCAGTTAGGTATTGCTGTGTAACAAAATACCCTGAAATGTAAAAGCATTAAACAGTCATTTATTTAGTCTACAATTCTGTGGGTTAGCAGTTTAGAGAGATCTCAGATGGGCTTCCTCTAGTATCTGCAAACAACTGCAGGGTGAGTCAGTGGCTTTGATAATCTTGTATTTCTCATATCTCTCCTGTCTCTGGACCCTCCCCTGGAACAGCTGGCCTGGCTTGCCTCTGATCCACATGGTCTCTCAATATCTAGCAGACTGCCCAGGGTTTGTTTTCATGGCAGTGGCAGGCTTCTAGGAGAGAAGACAGAAGTGATTAAAAAATCTTGAGGCTTAGACTTGAAAATATTACTAGGAAGTAACTTAGAATTTCAGGAAGTGTTACTTCCTATCACATTCTCTTGGCCAAAGCAAGATCCAAGGCCAGCCCAGAGATACAGATGGGGAAACAGACTTTGCCCCTTGGTGGGAGGAACTGAAAAATCACATTTCAAAGATTATAAAATCAGACATGAGTGGGTAATTGAGATCATTTTTGTAATCAGTGTAATGCAGCCATTTGTGTTTTGGTGGACATCAGATGCTTTCAAAGTACGGCATTAAAACTGAACAAATATATATTTGCTGTGACCAAAAGAATGTTTTTCCTATTATTATACTCTTTAGCCAGCAGGTGAATAAGCTCCAGAAATATCACTAATCTGGGAAATATCAAGGTCCAAACATTCCTGGTCCCACATCTTCCACCATATGACTTGTTAACTTTTTCAGTGGCCTCTGTGACTGTTTCACATTATGGGAAGCATTCACTGTCTTCACCCACTGAAAAAGTCCAGCAAAGATAAGGACTCTAGTAGGCTTTGAGATTCAACTTGAACCTTCTCAGGCACCATTTTCTTTTCTTCATTTCTGCTGAGGGTTTGGCACGAAAGGTATTGCTAAGGTCTTCCTCAATAAACAGAGTAGATATTCTTCAGGGCCCTCTAATTTTTCAAAGTTCCTCAGTGCTAGCAAACAAATGTCCTTTGGAATAGACAGCTGCCACCAGTTTCTCTTCATAGAAATAAAGATGGGAAAAATAACCCCAGTCAGGCTTTTGTAGGGACCAGCCAAAAGAAGCCAGCAGTATTCCCATTTGTCTATATGTCCAATGGGACACGAGGGTCAGATGTTTGAGCTTGCCGTGTTGGGAAAGGCACGAATTTATCTCTTTAGGGATCAAGCTCCTTAAAGAAGTGACTAGTGATGCCAGCTACAGGATAGAAACTCAAGGAGAAAGCCAACAACTAAATGCATGGATAGGTACCATGTCAGAGGAAGACAGGCCATGGCTCTCCTCTCTTGGAACTTTCCCAATGGTCCTCTTGTCAGTCAGATAAAAGGACCTGGGCCTTTGCTGCCTCTCTGATCTTACTGCCCACCTTTCTTGCTGGCTCTTGCCCTCCGCTCCACCCTCACTGTTCTTCTGGCTACTCTTGCACACGCCAGGTATGTTGCTGCCACAGGCCCCTTGTATCAGCTGCTCTCTTGTCCTAAAAGACTCTTCTCCCAAGTGTCCATGTAGCCCACTCTCTCTCTCTTCCTGCAGGTCTCTGCTCAAGTGGCGCCTGATCAACATATCAGTGAGGTTTTCACTCTTCATCCCATATAAAAGATCAGTCCCGTCCCTTCATTCCACTTGTCCTTTAACTTGATTTATTTTCTTTGTATTGCTTATTACCATTTATTATATCTTCACTGGTTTACTTGTTTATGGTCTGTCTTATCCCTCTAAATGTAAGTTCCATGAAGGCAGGGACTGTGTTTTGTTCACTGCCTTAGTATGCCTGTAATCCCAGCACTCTGGGAGACTGAGGCAAGAGAATTACTTGAGCCCAGGAGTTCAAGAACAGCCTGGGCAACATAGCAAGACCTCATCTCTAAAAAAAAAAAAAAAAAAGAATTAAAAAATTAGCCAGGTGTGCTGGTGCATGCCTGTTGTCCCAGCTACTTATGAGACTGAGGCAGAAGGATCGCCTGAGCGCAGGGCTCATGCCACTGTACTCCACCTGGGTGACAGAGTGAGACCATGACTTAAAAAAAAAAAAAAAGTTTGAATAGATTATTTAAGAGTAGTCTCTTTTTCCAACTTATTATCTCTTTCCATTTCATTCAGCAACTGGACTTACAGGTGGGCTTCACCTTGTTTAGAGAGTTGCCTAGGTTCTCCATTGGCATCTCTGTGTATTTTGTAAACAGGTTTGAGAACCTTTAGACAGAAATCTCTGAACTAATGCACCTGCCTCAGAAATCACATAAAATGTCTGACGTAGGAGTTGCAGATGGTAGATCCTATCACTGGAAGGGCAAGGTATCAGGGCCTTCTACCCCTGGTCGAAGTCGGTCAGCTGTTCTGGCATCACCAGCCTTTGACCTCGAGGGGGATCGAGTCGGCCAAGGTGGGTGCATCAGTGCAAAGACATTATTTCTTCTGGAATCACCTCAAAGAGGATCCTCAACAGAAGAATAATATCATCACCTTGCCTTAAGAATGGCCATTCCATAGTATTGTTGTCCAGGTGACTGTCACATCATAGCCAGAGGGTCTCTCATTTGGAAAGTGGATAACAAGGTCCTGCCCACTTAGATTTGGCTCCCAGAGTCACCTCTGCCACACCTTATTGACCTGGATTTTGACATCGAGTACTTCAGGTATGACTTAGCACCTACTTGGGTAAACACACTGGAGACTTGACCCTGAAAAGTTCAGAACCCCCAACCGATGCTAGGGTTTAGAATCTGAAGTGAAAGCTGCATTTCCTATGCTGCAACACCCAGGAAGGTGGCAGAGTAAGAAGCCACCATTTTTTCAAATGTTTTCCACATGTTGTCAACGGGATTATAAAATACAGAAGTGCTAAAATAGGCACACACACACACACACACACACACACAAACATATTCCCCGGAATTCTTTTTAGGAAGAGCTCTATATTTGGAAGAAAAGTTTAATATGCCTCCTGAGCTGACAATGATACTCCAAGGACATACTTAAGCAGTAACTGCAGAACTTCTATGCAGCAAACAGTGAAGGGAACTTTTTTCTTCTTAGAGAGAGACATGGAGAAGAAAGAGTGAGAACTAGCAGAGTGGTGCAGGGTTGTGCTGAGGCCCCTTCCCAGGACCAAGCTCCATGCCAGTCTTCCATGAAGTTCACCAAAAACAAGTGCTTACTGTGAGCAATTTGCTGTTTGAATTCAAAAGAGGAACTGAATTTTAAGTTAGCTCAGATGCAACGAAGGATTTATAGGGCGAGAAAGCTAGGAGGCCATTGGAAGTTAGTACAAGTCTTTGGGAAAGAGGGTTCAAGGTCATTGGACCTGGATTGTCAAGGGTAAGTGTCTCCTTCCTGACTTACTGTATGTATTCAGGGAATCGTGGATTTTCTGCTCTCACTACAGAAACAAAGTCCTTGTTCACAAAATACTGGGAGTGTGGAAAACCTCCCTGGACAGGACTTCTGGGTGGTTCACCTGCAGATCCAAACTAGAGCATAAGGACCTAGCAGGTATTGGTGAATGAGTGCGAGGGTGGCCTTCAATGGAGGTCAGGACAGTTCAGTGCCCTGGGCTAGGAGACGCTGTGGCCCTTGGTAGATGACAGCAGAGATGGCATGGATAGGAAGGCTGGTGGCCAGATCTGGGCTTGTTTGGAGGACAGCACATTGTTGCTGCGAAGGACCTCGAAGTCACAGCTGTGGCTCCTGAGGCCTCAGTGGACATGCAGAAAAGGTATCCACCACACAGCCTACTTAGGCAGGCTTGAGTGTCCGGAGTGCCGCCCACACACTTGGGAATTCTTCCTTTATTGCTAAGCTCACCCAAATCTGTTTCCCCTCCAGGCGGCAAGACAGGGCAGGGCCCTGGCTCCCGAGCGCCTTCTCCCAGGCTGCCCACCAAAGCCATCAGCGGCCCGCTTAACCCCCCTGCGTCTCCCAGGCTAGGCCATGC